>NC_090646.1:688515979-688531150 GCF_040937935.1 Hyperolius riggenbachi | reverse complement strand
CTCCCCCACCGCCACTCTCTGTCCTCCCCCACCGCCGCACTCTGTCCTCCCCCACCGCAGCTCTCTGCCCTCCCCCACCGCAGCTCTCTGCCCTCCCCCACCGCAGCTCTCTGCCCTCCCCCCCCACCACCGTGCTATAGCCCCCGCACAATTTATGTCGCTATCTCGGAGGGTAATGGGAGGAGAGGGATTCCCTGCTCAAACACCCACTAGGGGCGTTCCTGCAGGCTTTCCAGCGCTTCCATTGGGCAGCTCTCTCTCCCTGGCCACGCCCCCTGCCACTCCCCCGCCTCCCTGCATGCTAGTGAGATCATCTTTCCAGGATCGTGAGCCAGAGGTCATGAAAGTGAGCCCTAGCAGGCCGGCAGAGCGTCAGAGAGCGGCGGGATGGTGGATCCGCCCAGCACCACAGATCAGGTAGCCCAGGCTTTCTTCAGTTAAATAAGCCCACCCATATAGCAACATATAAGTGTTATAAAAAGCAAAGACAGTTATGATAAAAGCCCAGCGGGTTTCGATTTTCACCTGTTTCATTTAATTCGAGGGTATTATTAAGATGACACTGTCAGATGTGGAGGGGGGGGGGGAATGACAGCAGATTGAGACGAGGTGGATTTCCCAGCCATGAATCCCGCTGGACGCTGAGCTTTGTATCATTTCTGGAGACATGTGATGGAGGGGGGGGGGGGGGGGGAATGACAGCAGATTGAGACGAGGTGGATTTCCCAGCCATGAATCCCGCTGGACGCTGAGCTTTGTATCATTTCTGGAGACATGTGATGGAGGGGGGGGGGGGAATGACAGCAGATTGAGACGAGGTGGATTTCCCAGCCATGAATCCCGCTGGACGCTGAGCTTTGTATCATTTCTGGAGACATGTGATGGAGGGGGGGGGGGGGGGGGAATGACAGCAGATTGAGGCGAGGTGGATTTCCCAGCCATGAATCCCGCTGGACGCTGAGCTTTGTATCATTTCTGGAGACATGTGATGGAGGGGGGGGGGGGGGGGGGGGGAATGACAGCAGATTGAGACGAGGTGGATTTCCCAGCCATGAATCCCGCTGGACGCTGAGCTTTGTATCATTTCTGGAGACATGTGATGGAGGGGGGGGGGGGGGGGGGGGAATGACAGCAGATTGAGACGAGGTGGATTTCCCAGCCATGAATCCCGCTGGACGCTGAGCTTTGTATCATTTCTGGAGACATGTGATGGAGGGGGGGGGGGGGGGGGGGGAAATGACAGCAGATTGAGACGAGGTGGATTTCCCAGCCATGAATCCCGCTGGACGCTGAGCTTTGTATCATTTCTGGAGACATGTGATGGAGGGGGGGGGGGGGGGGGGGGAATGACAGCAGATTGAGACGAGGTGGATTTCCCAGCCATGAATCCCGCTGGACGCTGAGCTTTGTATCATTTCTGGAGACATGTGATGGAGGGGGGGGGGGGGGGGGAATGACAGCAGATTGAGACGAGGTGGATTTCCCAGCCATGAATCCCGCTGGACGCTGAGCTTTGTATCATTTCTGGAGACATGTGATGGAGGGGGGGGGGGGGGGGGAGGGGAATGACAGCAGATTGAGACGAGGTGGATTTCCCAGCCATGAATCCCGCTGGACGCTGAGCTTTGTATCATTTCTGGAGACATGTGATGGAGGGGGGGGGGGGGGGGGGGGAATGACAGCAGACTGAGACGAGGTGGATTTCCCAGCCATGAATCCCGCTGGACGCTGAGCTTTGTATCATTTCTGGAGACATGTGATGGAGGGGGGGGGGGGGGGGGGGATGACAGCAGATTGAGACAAGGTGGATTTCCCAGCCATGAATCCCGCTGGACGCTGAGCTTTGTATCATTTCTGGAGACATGTGATGGAGGGGGGGGGGGGGGGGAATGACAGCAGATTGAGACGAGGTGGATTTCCCAGCCATGAATCCCGCTGGACGCTGAGCTTTGTATCATTTCTGGAGACATGTGATGGAGGGGGGGGGGGGGGGGGGGAATGACAGCAGATTGAGACGAGGTGGATTTCCCAGCCATGAATCCCGCTGGACGCTGAGCTTTGTATCATTTCTGGAGACATGTGATGGAGGGGGGGGGGGGGGGGAATGACAGCAGATTGAGACGAGGTGGATTTCCCAGCCATGAATCCCGCTGGACGCTGAGCTTTGTATCATTTCTGGAGACATGTGATGGAGGGGGGGGGGGGGGGGGAATGACAGCAGATTGAGACGAGGTGGATTTCCCAGCCATGAATCCCGCTGGACGCTGAGCTTTGTATCATTTCTGGAGACATGTGATGGAGGGGGGGGGGGGGGGGAAATGACAGCAGATTGAGACGAGGTGGATTTCCCAGCCATGAATCCCGCTGGACGCTGAGCTTTGTATCATTTCTGGAGACATGTGATGGAGGGGGGGGGGGGGGGGGGGGAATGACAGCAGATTGAGACGAGGTGGATTTCCCAGCCATGAATCCCGCTGGACGCTGAGCTTTGTATCATTTCTGGAGACATGTGATGGAGGGGGGGGGGGGGGGGGGGAATGACAGCAGATTGAGACGAGGTGGATTTCCCAGCCATGAATCCCGCTGGACGCTGAGCTTTGTATCATTTCTGGAGACATGTGATGGAGGGGGGGGGGGGGGGGGAATGACAGCAGATTGAGACGGGGTGGATTTCCCAGCCATGAATCCCGCTGGACGCTGGGCTTTGTATCATTTCTGGAGACATGTGATGGGGGGGGGGGGGGGAATGACAGCAGATTGAGACGAGGTGGATTTCCCAGCCATGAATCACGCTGGACGCTGAGCTTTGTATCATTTCTGGAGACATGTGATGGAGGGGGGGGGGGGGGGGGGGGAATGACAGCAGATTGAGACGAGGTGGATTTCCAAGCCATGAATCCCGCTGGACGCTGAGCTTTGTATCATTTCTGGAGACATGTGATGGAGGGGGGGGGGGGGGGGAATGACAGCAGATTGAGACGAGGTGGATTTCCCAGCCATGAATCCCGCTGGACGCTGAGCTTTGTATCATTTCTGGAGACATGTGATGGAGGGGGGGGGGGGGGGAAATGACAGCAGATTGAGACGAGGTGGATTTCCCAGCCATGAATCCCGCTGGACGCTGAGCTTTGTATCATTTCTGGAGACATGTGATGGAGGGGGGGGGGGGATGACAGCAGATTGAGACGAGGTGGATTTCCCAGCCATGAATCCCGCTGGACGCTGAGCTTTGTATCATTTCTGGAGACATGTGATGGAGGGGGGGGGGGGGAAATGACAGCAGATTGAGACGAGGTGGATTTCCCAGCCATGAATCCCGCTGGACGCTGAGCTTTGTATCATTTCTGGAGACATGTGATGGAGGGGGGGGGGGGGGGGAAATGACAGCAGATTGAGACGGGGTGGATTTCCCAGCCATGAATCCCGCTGGACGCTGAGCTTTGTATCATTTCTGGAGACATGTGATGGAGGGGGGGGGGGGGGAATGACAGCAGATTGAGACGAGGTGGATTTCCCAGCCATGAATCCCGCTGGACGCTGAGCTTTGTATCATTTCTGGAGACATGTGATGGAGGGGGGGGGGGGGGGGGAATGACAGCAGATTGAGACGAGGTGGATTTCCCAGCCATGAATCCCGCTGGACGCTGAGCTTTGTATCATTTCTGGAGACATGTGATGGAGGGGGGGGGGGGGGGGGGAATGACAGCAGATTGAGACGAGGTGGATTTCCCAGCCATGAATCCCGCTGGACGCTGAGCTTTGTATCATTTCTGGAGACATGTGATGGAGGGGGGGGGGGGGGGGGGGAATGACAGCAGATTGAGACGAGGTGGATTTCCCAGCCATGAATCCCGCTGGACGCTGAGCTTTGTATCATTTCTGGAGACATGTGATGGAGGGGGGGGGGGGGAATGACAGCAGATTGAGACGAGGTGGATTTCCCAGCCATGAATCCCGCTGGACGCTGAGCTTTGTATCATTTCTGGAGACATGTGATGGAGGGGGGGGGGGGGGGGGGGAATGACAGCAGATTGAGACGAGGTGGATTTCCCAGCCATGAATCCCGCTGGACGCTGAGCTTTGTATCATTTCTGGAGACATGTGATGGAGGGGGGGGGGGGGGGGAAATGACAGCAGATTGAGACGAGGTGGATTTCCCAGCCATGAATCCCGCTGGACGCTGAGCTTTGTATCATTTCTGGAGACATGTGATGGAGGGGGGGGGGGGGGGGGGAATGACAGCAGATTGAGACGAGGTGGATTTCCCAGCCATGAATCCCGCTGGACGCTGAGCTTTGTATCATTTCTGGAGACATGTGATGGAGGGGGGGGGGGGGGGGGGGAATGACAGCAGATTGAGACGAGGTGGATTTCCCAGCCATGAATCCCGCTGGACGCTGAGCTTTGTATCATTTCTGGAGACATGTGATGGAGGGGGGGGGGGGAATGACAGCAGATTGAGACGGGGTGGATTTCCCAGCCATGAATCCCGCTGGACGCTGAGCTTTGTATCATTTCTGGAGACATGTGATGGGGGGGGGGGGGGGGGGAATGACAGCAGATTGAGACGAGGTGGATTTCCCAGCCATGAATCCCGCTGGACGCTGAGCTTTGTATCATTTCTGGAGACATGTGATGGGGGGGGGGGGGGAATGACAGCAGATTGAGACGAGGTGGATTTCCCAGCCATGAATCCCGCTGGACGCTGAGCTTTGTATCATTTCTGGAGACATGTGATGGAGGGGGGGGGGGGGGGGGAATGACAGCAGATTGAGACGAGGTGGATTTCCAAGCCATGAATCCCGCTGGACGCTGAGCTTTGTATCATTTCTGGAGACATGTGATGGAGGGGGGGGGGGGGGGAATGACAGCAGATTGAGACGAGGTGGATTTCCCAGCCATGAATCCCGCTGGACGCTGAGCTTTGTATCATTTCTGGAGACATGTGATGGAGGGGGGGGGGGGGGGAATGACAGCAGATTGAGACGAGGTGGATTTCCCAGCCATGAATCCCGCTGGACGCTGAGCTTTGTATCATTTCTGGAGACATGTGATGGAGGGGGGGGGGGGGGGGAATGACAGCAGATTGAGACGAGGTGGATTTCCCAGCCATGAATCCCGCTGGACGCTGAGCTTTGTATCATTTCTGGAGACATGTGATGGAGGGGGGGGGATGACAGCAGATTGAGACGAGGTGGATTTCCCAGCCATGAATCCCGCTGGACGCTGAGCTTTGTATCATTTCTGGAGACATGTGATGGAGGGGGGGGGGGGGGGGGAATGACAGCAGATTGAGACGAGGAGGATTTCCCAGCCATGAATCCCGCTGGACGCTGAGCTTTGTATCATTTCTGGAGACATGTGATGGAGGGGGGGGGGGGGGAATGACAGCAGATTGAGACGGGGTGGATTTCCCAGCCATGAATCCCGCTGGACGCTGAGCTTTGTATCATTTCTGGAGACATGTGATGGAGGGGGGGGGGGGGGATGACAGCAGATTGAGACGAGGTGGATTTCCCAGCCATGAATCCCGCTGGACGCTGAGCTTTGTATCATTTCTGGAGACATGTGATGGAGGGGGGGGGGGGGGAAATGACAGCAGATTGAGACGAGGAGGATTTCCCAGCCATGAATCCCGCTGGACGCTGAGCTTTGTATCATTTCTGGAGACATGTGATGGAGGGGGGGGGGGGGGGAATGACAGCAGATTGAGACGGGGTGGATTTCCCAGCCATGAATCCCGCTGGACGCTGAGCTTTGTATCATTTCTGGAGACATGTGATGGAGGGGGGGGGGGGGGGGGGATGACAGCAGATTGAGACGAGGTGGATTTCCCAGCCATGAATCCCGCTGGACGCTGAGCTTTGTATCATTTCTGGAGACATGTGATGGAGGGGGGGGGGGGGGGGGGAAATGACAGCAGATTGAGACGAGGTGGATTTCCCAGCCATGAATCCCGCTGGACGCTGAGCTTTGTATCATTTCTGGAGACATGTGATGGAGGGGGGGGGGGGGGGATGACAGCAGATTGAGACGAGGTGGATTTCCCAGCCATGAATCCCGCTGGACGCTGAGCTTTGTATCATTTCTGGAGACATGTGATGGAGGGGGGGGGGGGGGGAAATGACAGCAGATTGAGACGAGGAGGATTTCCCAGCCATGAATCCCGCTGGACGCTGAGCTTTGTATCATTTCTGGAGACATGTGATGGAGGGGGGGGGGGGGGGGAAATGACAGCAGATTGAGACGAGGAGGATTTCCCAGCCATGAATCCCGCTGGACGCTGAGCTTTGTATCATTTCTGGAGACATGTGATGGAGGGGGGGGGGGGGGGGAAATGACAGCAGATTGAGACGAGGTGGATTTCCCAGCCATGAATCCCGCTGGACGCTGAGCTTTGTATCATTTCTGGAGACATGTGATGGAGGGGGGGGGGGGGGGAAATGACAGCAGATTGAGACGAGGAGGATTTCCCAGCCATGAATCCCGCTGGACGCTGAGCTTTGTATCATTTCTGGAGACATGTGATGGAGGGGGGGGGGGGGGGGAATGACAGCAGATTGAGACGAGGTGGATTTCCCAGCCATGAATCCCGCTGGACGCTGAGCTTTGTATGATTTCTGGAGACATGTGATGGAGGGGGGGGGGGGGGGATGACAGCAGATTGAGACGAGGTGGATTTCCCAGCCATGAATCCCGCTGGACGCTGAGCTTTGTATCATTTCTGGAGACATGTGATGGAGGGGGGGGGGGGGAATGACAGCAGATTGAGACGAGGTGGATTTCCCAGCCATGAATCCCGCTGGACGCTGAGCTTTGTATCATTTCTGGAGACATGTGATGGAGGGGGGGGGGGGGGGGATGACAGCAGATTGAGACGAGGTGGATTTCCCAGCCATGAATCCCGCTGGACGCTGAGCTTTGTATCATTTCTGGAGACATGTGATGGAGGGGGGGGGGGGGGGGGGAAATGACAGCAGATTGAGACGAGGTGGATTTCCCAGCCATGAATCCCGCTGGACGCTGAGCTTTGTATCATTTCTGGAGACATGTGATGGAGGGGGGGGGGGGAAATGACAGCAGATTGAGACGAGGAGGATTTCCCAGCCATGAATCCCGCTGGACGCTGAGCTTTGTATCATTTCTGGAGACATGTGATGGAGGGGGGGGGGGGGGGAAATGACAGCAGATTGAGACGAGGAGGATTTCCCAGCCATGAATCCCGCTGGACGCTGAGCTTTGTATCATTTCTGGAGACATGTGATGGAGGGGGGGGGGGGGGGGGATGACAGCAGATTGAGACGAGGTGGATTTCCCAGCCATGAATCCCGCTGGACGCTGAGCTTTGTATCATTTCTGGAGACATGTGATGGAGGGGGGGGGGGGGGAATGACAGCAGATTGAGACGAGGAGGATTTCCCAGCCATGAATCCCGCTGGACGCTGAGCTTTGTATCATTTCTGGAGACATGTGATGGAGGGGGGGGGGGGGGGGGGAATGACAGCAGATTGAGACGGGGTGGATTTCCCAGCCATGAATCCCGCTGGACGCTGAGCTTTGTATCATTTCTGGAGACATGTGATGGGGGGGGGGGGGGGGAATGACAGCAGATTGAGACGAGGTGGATTTCCCAGCCATGAATCCCGCTGGACGCTGAGCTTTGTATCATTTCTGGAGACATGTGATGGAGGGGGGGGGGGGGGATGACAGCAGATTGAGACGAGGTGGATTTCCCAGCCATGAATCCCGCTGGACGCTGAGCTTTGTATCATTTCTGGAGACATGTGATGGAGGGGGGGGGGGGGGGGGGGGAATGACAGCAGATTGAGACGAGGTGGATTTCCCAGCCATGAATCCCGCTGGACGCTGAGCTTTGTATCATTTCTGGAGACATGTGATGGAGGGGGGGGGGGGGGGGGGAAATGACAGCAGATTGAGACGAGGTGGATTTCCCAGCCATGAATCCCGCTGGACGCTGAGCTTTGTATCATTTCTGGAGACATGTGATGGAGGGGGGGGGGGGGGGGGGATGACAGCAGATTGAGACAAGGTGGATTTCCCAGCCATGAATCCCGCTGGACGCTGAGCTTTGTATCATTTCTGGAGACATGTGATGGAGGGGGGGGGGGGGGGGGGAAATGACAGCAGATTGAGACGAGGAGGATTTCCCAGCCATGAATCCCGCTGGACGCTGAGCTTTGTATCATTTCTGGAGACATGTGATGGAGGGGGGGGGGGGGGGGGGAAATGACAGCAGATTGAGACGAGGAGGATTTCCCAGCCATGAATCCCGCTGGACGCTGAGCTTTGTATCATTTCTGGAGACATGTGATGGAGGGGGGGGGGGGGAATGACAGCAGATTGAGACGAGGTGGATTTCCCAGCCATGAATCCCGCTGGACGCTGAGCTTTGTATCATTTCTGGAGACATGTGATGGAGGGGGGGGGGGGGGAAATGACAGCAGATTGAGACGAGGTGGATTTCCCAGCCATGAATCCCGCTGGACGCTGAGCTTTGTATCATTTCTGGAGACATGTGATGGAGGGGGGGGGGAGGGGGGGGAAATGACAGCAGATTGAGACGAGGAGGATTTCCCAGCCATGAATCCCGCTGGACGCTGAGCTTTGTATCATTTCTGGAGACATGTGATGGAGGGGGGGGGGGGGGGGGAAATGACAGCAGATTGAGACGAGGTGGATTTCCCAGCCATGAATCCCGCTGGACGCTGAGCTTTGTATCATTTCTGGAGACATGTGATGGAGGGGGGGGGGGGGGGGGAAATGACAGCAGATTGAGACGAGGAGGATTTCCCAGCCATGAATCCCGCTGGACGCTGAGCTTTGTATCATTTCTGGAGACATGTGATGGAGGGGGGGGGGGGGGGGGGGAATGACAGCAGATTGAGACGAGGTGGATTTCCCAGCCATGAATCCCGCTGGACGCTGAGCTTTGTATCATTTCTGGAGACATGTGATGGAGGGGGGGGGGGGGGGGAATGACAGCAGATTGAGACGAGGTGGATTTCCCAGCCATGAATCCCGCTGGACGCTGAGCTTTGTATCATTTCTGGAGACATGTGATGGAGGGGGGGGGGGGGGGGATGACAGCAGATTGAGACGAGGTGGATTTCCCAGCCATGAATCCCGCTGGACGCTGAGCTTTGTATCATTTCTGGAGACATGTGATGGAGGGGGGGGGGGGGGGGGAAATGACAGCAGATTGAGACGAGGAGGATTTCCCAGCCATGAATCCCGCTGGACGCTGAGCTTTGTATCATTTCTGGAGACATGTGATGGAGGGGGAGGGGGGGGGGGATGACAGCAGATTGAGACGAGGTGGATTTCCCAGCCATGAATCCCGCTGGACGCTGAGCTTTGTATCATTTCTGGAGACATGTGATGGAGGGGGGGGGGGAATGACAGCAGATTGAGACGAGGTGGATTTCCCAGCCATGAATCCCGCTGGACGCTGAGCTTTGTATCATTTCTGGAGACATGTGAGTGCTGCTCCGTCTCTTCATGAATGTTTGTGCTCTGATTACCCCCCGGGGGGCGCTATGTATTGGTTTATGAGTGTATACTGGGGCAGCAGATACAAGGTTTTATGAAATGAAAGCAATTGAAGTTTTGCATAATTTTGCATGCAGAAAGTTACTTCTATTACTTTAGGAGGGTGGAAACTGCTATATATTCCTGTTCTCCTGTATGGATTATGAAGGAAGAACTTGTGTGGGACTCAATAGCAGTGAATTGATGGCTGCAGGTTGGATGTCCGGTTGAATGGTTGGATGTGTATGTGGCAATCATGCTCCTTACAAGGACGGCTGAGAATGTGGATTATATAGAATTACAAAGCACAACAAATGTAGATATAATAGTCAGGCTTGGTGTAATCCCCCGATACATTGCTAGTAGTTTGGGTCACCCTGAGCTGCTTGGTTACTCTGATATAATAGTGAGCAGCTGTGGGAATATAATTCAGAGGAATGCATGCGCTCTGATGCTCAAATGTTATATATGCACTTTGTCCAACTCTGGAGGAAGACTTGCCTGTATGAAGCTATGCCTTTAAGAGGCGGTGAGACATGTGACTATAAGAACCAATGAGGAATGGAGCTGCCCCATGGCTTGAGGAAGCCTGGTGTGTGACAGGCGATACTTGTGGCGGGAGATTTAGCCTCACTCCGCCCTTCTCCCCCTCAGCAGCACTAAGTGACGAGTGGCGGGATGGAGGGATGGGGGCGGGGAAGTATGGGCACACGCTGGATTGCGGTTAGTGAAAGGTGTATGGAGTTCTAGTCATTGAGGAGAGACTTTAGCTGAAGAGGAGAGACATCCATGGTGACAGGTGGAAGGTGAGAGCCGCACAGAGGCACATAACCTGGAGTTCATATCACTCTAACCGCTGAAGCTGGTTTACTATCTGACATATGAGTAACTGCCTGGCACGCTGTCCAACACATTCACAGCATCACAGGCGTCTCACCCACCAGGCAGCTATAAATTCTTGCCTAGAGCGGCAGGAGGAGCCAGGAGCGCTGCTGAGTAGTGAGAGAATAAATGCCTCTCAGCTCACTCAGGTATCAGTCTTACACAGCAGCAGCTAACAGCAGACTGGACCCATAACTGGATTCACTGACTGATTAATTCAGTTCCTTCAGCTCAATGATTCAAAGAATCACAGTACTGAGTCAGTGAGAGAAGGCTCGGAGTACAGCATCAGCTTCTGAGTCCTGACTCTTCACTCTGATTCACTGATTCATTCAGTTCCTCTCTCTCTGCTACTAGTAACTGAGTGGATGTAGAGACTGAGCATAGCAGGATTAGCAGCCAGGCATGGACTGCCCCCCAGGCTTTTATTCAGTGATTTAGGGCTGGTCTGGTGTATTCAGGTTTGTTGTTGTACAGTGATGTGAAATACTAGGCTAGCTGATAAAAGTGCATTTAGAGGGCAGGCAAGCTGGTAAATATACACAGCATGATGCAGAGCTTTCCTGGAGGGTCCCTGGGAAAACACTCGGACAAAGGAGGGAATGCTGTAATTATGTCAACTGAACAATATATGTACATGTGTCACAGGATCCTGAGTCAGAGGGAGTGCTATCGCAGGGTCTCCCCGTCTAGGGTGGCAGAGAACCAGGTGGACTAGAAGCGATCATTGATCTAGCCGTACAAACAGGTGTTATCAGCCCGCAAACAGCAGATTTCCTCAAAGTCAAAAATCCCGTTACTCCGACCTTTTATGCCCTACCTAAAGTCCACAAGAACCTCACGAAGCCCCCTGGACGTCCAATAGTGTCAGGGTGTGGAGCTTTAACTGAGAAAGCCAGCATTTACGTAGACCAACATCTGCAGCCACACGTTTTGAGTCTCCCGTCCTATGTTAAGGACACTTCACATCTCCTTACTATTTTGGAGGGGCTTGCAGTTGCCCCCTGGTTCTCTTCTAGTCACCTTGGATGTGGAGGCCCTGTACTCGAGCATACCTCAGGATAAGGGAGTCACTGCAGTGGGAACATTTCTATCTGAGCTGGACGTTTCTGAGTATGAACACAATTGTTTTATTTTGGAGCTTCTGTCATTCATCCTAAACAATAATGTGTTCCTGTTTGATGGCTCCTATTACCTCCAGGTGCAGGGAGCGGCGATGGGCACAATGTGTGCTCCGTCGTTCGCCAACCTGTACCTGGGGGATTGGGAGCGGGGCCTCTTTGGTAATGACAGCTTGGTCGTGTACCCACATTGTTTCGTGGCACAGGTACATAGACGACATTTTGATGTTCTGGACGGGGGGCAGAGATCTCCTCGATGAATTTATATCAGGCTTAACAGGAACGCACTAAATTTGATGTTTACCATGAATTGTGACCCAATATCAGTACCTTTCTTGGACCTAAGGGTCAGTGTAAATGCGGACGGATATATTTTTACACAACTATTCCGCAAAGAGCAGGCAACCAATTCTTTTTTAAAGGGATACTGTAGGGGGGTCGGGGGAAAATGAGCTTAACTTACCCGGGGCTTCTAATGGTCCCCCGCAGACATCCTGTGTTGGCGCAGCCACTCACCGATGCTCCGGCCCCGCCTGCAGTTCACTTCTGGAATTTCTGACTTTAAACTCAGAAAACCACTGCGCCTGCACGCCCGTGTCCTCGCTCCCGCTGATGTCACCAGGAGTGTACTGCGCAAACACAGACCATACGGGGCCTGCGCTGTGCGCTCTTGATGACATCAGCGGGATCGAGGACATAGCAACGCAGGCGCAGTGGTTTTCTGACTTTAAAGTCAGAAATTCCAGAAGTGAACCGGAGGCGGGGCCGGAGCATCGGTGAGTGGCTGCGCGGGCACAGGATGTCTGCGGGGGACCAATAGAAGCCCCGGGTAAGTTCAGCTCATTTTCCCCCGACCCCCCTACAGTATCCCTTTAAGAGCAGAAAGCCAGCACCCTAAACATACCATACGTGGGATCCCGACTGGGCAGTATTTGAGAATCCGTAGAAACTGCTCTAAAGACGCAGACTTTGAAAAAGAGGCCAGAGCCCTACGCGTACGTTTCCTCGAGAGGGGATATAAAGACAAATGGCTGAAAAAAGCGTACAAACGCGCCAAAGCAACAGACAGATTAACGCTGCTGGGCCAATCAGATAGGAAGCAGATAAAAAACGAGAATGACAATAAAGTACGTCTAGTCACCAGATATTGTGACCAGGAAGACCAAATTTATAAGATTTTAAGTCGCCATTGGAACATACTCTGCACTGACCCTTCGGTCCAAGAATTTGTATCCCCTAGACCGCTGGTGACCTTTAAACGTTCAAGAACCCTAAGGGATTCTTTGACAACCAGCCATTTTCGTTCTAGGGCAGCTTCAAAGCACTGCACAGTTTTGGGGACTTACAGCTGTGGTGGGTGTGTGTACTGTAGATATTTACAGGTGGCGGGTGAGGTTGCACTCCCCAATGGACGCACCTGGAAGCTACGGCATTTTGTGAATTGCAATACGATCTGCGTAGTCTATTGGTTGACATGCAGATGTGGATGCTTCTATATAGGCAAGACGAACAAAGCGTTCAAAGAAAGCATCAGAGAACACATTGGTGAGATTGGGGGATGCAATTTTAAGTCCCCCATCTCAAGACATATTAATTTGACACATGGTGGGGACTCTAGTCTTGTCCACTTTGTGGGTTTGGATAGAGTACATCCACATGAAAGAGGAGGGAATGTAGACAAAATCCTCTTGCAGATGGAAATAAGGTGGATTTTTACCCTGGATGCTACTAGAGGTAAGGGCCTCAATGATGCAGTCCATTATGGAGCTTTTCTCCCGGTATAGGGATATTTCTGCAGCTCTGGTTCTATATCCTCTCTTTCCTCTTCCCTGGCTTCTTTCCTCCCCCCCTGTATTCATTTTCTCTCTTTTCCTCTGCGTTTTTTCTTCTATTTTCCTTTCCACTACTCACTCTTCCCTTTAGGCCCTAGTCCTGAATTAGTTATATGTATTACCAACCTTTATAGGGAAAGATTTGACCATTTTTGGTCATTTCTTCCCTTGTGTGTGTATTTATGTCTATACATTAAATACAAGGATATTGTATATAGAAAAATACTCTTTTTTGCAATAACCATTTGTTGTGTGGTCTGTATACATATATACAGTGTGGGTAGTGTCCGCTCTGCTGTATTTCTCAAGGAAATAGGATTTTGGTTACACATGTTGGATATTTGAAGAAGTTTATATAATACAATTTTGGCTATTTTGAGTTTTTGCCTGGACTACGAGTTTAATGACGATCTAAATAGTTTAACAACTTTGCAATATACACGCCAGCTCTGAACTTCCGGGCCTCCCGCGGTGGCGCCCCTCTCCCCATAGTCAGTGGGACGCTTCCTGTTTGCATCCCACTGTGGAGCGCTTGACACGTACACCTCCGCCGCTATGCGCGGCGTGCAGTGGGCGGAGATCAGCGCTCACGCTTGGCCAAGACGTATTGGCTGAGGCGGTCAGGAGGGAGGTGGGCGGGCTCCGGCGGGACACCTTGAATATTCGTTGTTTGGCGCTTCTAACATTCAGATGCTAATCTCCGAAGAGGCTGTCAGTGTAGACGGCGAAACATGTCAGATACAACAGCGTCTGACGCCATCTTCCACACCCTCTAACCATCCACCTGGACCACCCGGAACTCTACTTCCATCCCCAATCCGCATACCAGTGATGTGGTAACTATGAACTTATGAGTCTAGAACTCTGTATCTTCGCTGCTGGCTGCATCTAGCCATACTGCATGTGGATACTAACTGACTAATGTGCATGAGGTTTGCATATGACACTACTGAATGCCATTTATGATTGCTATACTGAGGACATTCATTACCGGCCTCTTCATTATATCTGCATGGCTTTATATCCCTGCTTTGCTACAGCTGATCTTTACTGATCCACATGTTCCATACCTCAAGCTACCGCTTTGATGCATAGCATATTACTGGAGATCTGTCTATGTGACATGGGGGACTGCGATTGAGTCCAATCATCTAACCCAGCTAATGGACATAGACGCTTACATGACTGCGATTGAGTCTACCTGTTTAAACATCTCTTGTCAATCATGAGGCTGTGAACATTGCCTGGGTAGCCATAGGTTCATTTGGAATATGAGGAGCTGGATATTAATCACCTCAGTATATACATCTCTGACCTAACAGAGTTACATCCCAACTCAAGTGTCTCTCCCAACTTGGGAAACTGGCAGAGCTGAGTTCTAACTAGAAGCTGTTCTGGTGCATATCTTTTTGGAGGACTGCAGCCTCTAAGAGATTAAGTTGTGGTTGTTGGGTAGTTGGATTTTTTCCTCAGGGTTTTTTTGTCCCTGTTTTAACCTTGTCTATGTAGTGTGTGTCATATTTGGTTCAATAATATATATATATATATATATATATATATATATATATATATATATATATATATATATATATATATATATATATATATATATATATATATATATATATATATATATATATGTGTGTGTTTTGTATAGCAATTTTTTCTACATTAAAATATTCTAGCATGCACCCAAGAGTCAGTTGCCCTTTATGTATTTTTGCTCTTTGGGCAAACATCGGTCTGGTCTCTCCCCATTGTTATAATGACTGCATGTGCAGATAAGG
>NC_090646.1:688458479-688510979 GCF_040937935.1 Hyperolius riggenbachi | reverse complement strand
CCCTATAGAAATGAGGTCACACGTGCCAGACAGGAGCCAACGATCTACTGAGACATTTGACATAACCCCACCTCATGACCTGCTGTAACCCTATAGAAATGAGGTCACATGTGCCAGACAGGAGCCAACGATCTACCGAGACGTGTGACGTAACCACACCACATGACCTGCTCTAACCCTATAGAAATGAGGTCACATGTGCCAGACAGGAGCCAACGATCTACTGAGACGTGACGTAACCACGCCACATGACCTGCTCTGACCCTATAGAAATGAGGTCACATGTGCCAGACAGGGGCCAACGATCTACTGAGACGTGACGTAACCACACCTCATGACCTGCTCTGACCTTATAGAAATGAGGTCACACGTGCCAGACAGGAGCCAACGATCTACTGAGACGTGACCACACCACATGACCTGCTCTAACCCTATAGAAATGAGGTCACACGTGCCAGACAGGAGCCAACGATCTACTGAGACGTGACCACACCACATGACCTGCTCTGACCCTATAGAAATGAGGTCACATGTGCCAGACAGGGGCCAACGATCTACCGAGATGTGTGACATAACCACACCACATGACCTGCTCTCACCCTATAGAAATGAGGTCACATGTGCCAGACAGGGGCCAACGATCTACCGAGATGTGTGACGTAACCACACCACATCACCTGCTCTGACCCTATAGAAATGAGGTCACATGTGCCAGACAGGAGCCAACGATCTACTGAGACGTGTGACGTAACCACACCACATGACCTGCTCTAACCCTATAGAAATGAGGTCACATGTGCCAGACAGGAGCCAACGATCTACTGAGACGTGACCACACCTCATGACCTGCTCTAACCCTATAGAAATGAGGTCACATGTGCCCGACAGGAGCCAACGATCTACTGAGACGTGACGTAACCACACCACATGACCTGCTGTAACCCTATAGAAATGAGGTCACACGTGCCAGACAGGAGCCAACGATCTACTGAGACGTGACGTAACCACACCACATGACCTGCTCTGACCCTATAGAAATGAGGTCACATGTGCCAGACAGGGGCCAACGATCTACTGAGACGTGACGTAACCACATCACCTGCTCTGACCCTATAGAAATGAGGTCACATGTGCCCGACAGGAGCCAACGATCTACTGAGACGTGACGTAACCACACCACATGACCTGCTGTAACCCTATAGAAATGAGGTCACATGTGCCAGACAGGGGCCAACGATCTACTGAGACGTGACGTAACCACACCACATCACCTGCTCTAACCCTATAGAAATGAGGTCACATGTGCCAGACAGGAGCCAACGATCTACTGAGACATGTGACGTAACCCCACCTCATGACCTGCTGTAACCCTATAGAAATGAGGTCACATGTGCCAGACAGGAGCCAACAATCTACTGAGACGTGACCACACCACATGACCTGCTGTAACCCTATAGAAATGAGGTCACACGTGCCAGACAGGAGCCAACGATCTACTGAGACATGTGACGTAACCACACCACATGACCTGCTCTGACCCTATAGAAATGAGGTCACACGTGCCAGACAGGAGCCAACGATCTACTGAGACATTTGACATAACCCCACCTCATGACCTGCTGTAACCCTATAGAAATGAGGTCACATGTGCCAGACAGGAGCCAACGATCTACCGAGACGTGTGACGTAACCACACCACATGACCTGCTCTAACCCTATAGAAATGAGGTCACATGTGCCAGACAGGAGCCAACGATCTACTGAGACGTGACGTAACCACGCCACATGACCTGCTCTGACCCTATAGAAATGAGGTCACATGTGCCAGACAGGGGCCAACGATCTACTGAGACGTGACGTAACCACACCACATGACCTGCTCTGACCCTATTGAAATGAGGTCACACGTGCCAGACAGGAGCCAACGATCTACTGAGACGTGACCACACCACATGACCTGCTCTAACCCTATAGAAATGAGGTCACACGTGCCAGACAGGAGCCAACGATCTACTGAGACGTGACCACACCACATGACCTGCTCTGACCCTATAGAAATGAGGTCACATGTGCCAGACAGGGGCCAACGATCTACCGAGATGTGTGACATAACCACACCACATGACCTGCTCTCACCCTATAGAAATGAGGTCACATGTGCCAGACAGGGGCCAACGATGTACCGAGACGTGTGACGTAACCACACCACATGACCTGCTGTAACCCTATAGAAATGAGGTCACATGTGCCCGACAGGAGCCAACGATCTACTGAGACGTGACGTAACCACACCACATCACCTGCTCTGACCCTATAGAAATGAGGTCACATGTGCCAGACAGGGGCCAACGATGTACCGAGACGTGTGACGTAACCACACCACATGACCTGCTGTAACCCTAGAGAAATGAGGTCACATGTGCCCGACAGGAGCCAACGATCTACTGAGACGTGACGTAACCACACCACATGACCTGCTGTAACCCTATAGAAATGAGGTCACACGTGCCAGACAGGAGCCAACGATCTACTGAGACGTGACGTAACCACACCACATGACCTGCTCTGACCCTATAGAAATGAGGTCACATGTGCCAGACAGGGGCCAACGATCTACTGAGACGTGACGTAACCACATCACCTGCTCTGACCCTATAGAAATGAGGTCACATGTGCCCGACAGGGGCCAACGATCTACTGAGACGTGACGTAACCACACCACATCACCTGCTCTGACCCTATAGAAATGAGGTCACACGTGCCAGACAGGAGCCAACGATCTACTGAGACATGTGACGTAACCACACCACATGACCTGCTCTGACCCTATAGAAATGAGGTCACATGTGCCAGACAGGAGCCAACGATCTACCGAGATGTGTGACATAACCCCACCTCATGACCTGCTGTAACCCTATAGAAATGAGGTCACATGTGCCAGACAGGAGCCAACGATCTACTGAGACGTGACGTAACCACACCACATGACCTGCTCTGACCCTATAGAAATGAGGTCACATGTGCCAGACAGGAGCCAACGATCTACTGAGACGTGACGTAACCACACCACATGACCTGCTCTGACCCTATAGAAATGAGGTCACATGTGCCAGACAGGGGCCAACGATCTACTGAGACGTGACGTAACCACACCACATGACCTGCTCTGACCCTATAGAAATGAGGTCACACGTGCCAGACAGGAGCCAACGATCTACTGAGACGTGACGTAACCACACCACATGACCTGCTCTGACCCTATAGAAATGAGGTCACATGTGCCAGACAGGGGCCAACGATCTACCGAGATGTGTGACATAACCCCACCTCATGACCTGCTGTAACCCTATAGAAATGAGGTCACATGTGCCAGACAGGAGCCAACGATCTACCGAGACGTGTGACGTAACCACACCACATGACCTGCTCTAACCCTATAGAAATGAGGTCTCACGTGCCAGACAGGGGCCAACGATCTACTGAGCCGTGACGTAACCAAACCACATGACCTGCTGTATCCCTATAGAAATGAGGTCACATGTGCCAGACAGGAGCCAACGATCTACTGAGACGTGACGTAACCACACCACATGACCTGCTGTAACCCTATAGAAATGAGGTCACATGTGCCAGACAGGAGCCAACGATCTACCGAGACGTGTGACATAACCCCACCTCACGACCTGCTGTAACCCTATAGAAATGAGGTCACATGTGCCAGACAGGAGCCAACGATCTACCGAGACGTGTGACGTAACCACACCACATGACCTGCTCTAACCCAATAGAAATAAGGTCACGTGCCAGACAGGAGCCAACGATCTACTGAGACGTGACGTAACCACACCACATGACCTGCTCTGACCCTATAGAAATGAGGTCACATGTGCCAGACAGGAGCCAACGATCTACCGAGACGTGTGACATAACCCCACCTCATGACCTGCTCTAAACCTATAAAAATCAGATCACATGTGCCAGACAAGAGCCAACGATCTACCGAGACGTGTGACGTAACCACACCACATCACCTGCTCTGACCCTATAGAAATGAGGTCACACGTGCCAGACAGGAGCCAACGATCTACTGAGACGTGTGACGTAACCACACCACATGACCTGCTCTAACCCTATAGAAATGAGGTCACATGTGCCAGACAGGAGCAAACGATCTACTGAGACGTGACGAAACCACACCACATGACCTGCTCTAACCCTATAGAAATGAGGTCTCACGTGCCAGACAGGGGCCAACGATCTACTGAGACGTGACGTAACCAAACCACATGACCTGCTGTATCCCTATAGAAATGAGGTCACGTGCCAGGCAGGGGCCAACGATCTACTGAGACGTGACGTAACCACACCACATGACTTGCTCTAACCCTATAGAAATGAGGTCACATGTGCCAGACAGGAGCCAACGATCTACTGAGACGTGACGTAACCACACCACATGACCTGCTCTAACCCTATAGAAATGAGGTCTCACGTGCAGACAGGGGCCAACGATCTACTGAGACGTGACGTAACCAAACCACATGACCTGCTGTAACCCTATAGAAATGAGGTCACATGTGCCAGACAGGAGCCAACGATCTACCGAGACGTGTGACATAACCCCACCTCACGACCTGCTGTAACCCTATAGAAATGAGGTCACATGTGCCAGACAGGAGCCAACGATCTACTGAGACGTGTGACATAACCCCACCTCATGACCTGCTCTAACCCTATAAAAATCAGATCACATGTGCCAGACAAGAGCCAACGATCTACCGAGACGTGTGACGTAACCACACCACATCACCTGCTCTGACCCTATAGAAATGAGGTCACACGTGCCAGACAGGAGCCAACGATCTACTGAGACGTGATGTAACCACACCACATGACCTGCTCTAACCCTATAGAAATGAGGTCACATGTGCCAGACAGGAGCCAACGATCTACCGAGACGTGTGACATAACCCCACCTCATGACCTGCTGTACCCTATAGAAATGAGGTCACATGTGCCAGACAGGAGCCAACGATCTACCGAGACGTGTGACGTAACCACACCACATGACCTGCTCTAACCCTATAGAAATGAGGTCACACGTGCCAGACAGGAGCCAACGATCTACTGAGACGTGACGTAACCACACCACATGACCTGCTCTCACCCTATAGAAATGAGGTCACACGTGCCAGACAGGAGCCAACGATCTACTGAGACGTGACGTAACCACACCACATGGCCTGCTCTAACCCTATAGAAATGAGGTCACATGTGCCAGACAGGAGCCAACGATCTACTGAGACGTGACGTAACCACACCACATGACCTGCTCTAACCCTATAAAAATCAGATCACATGTGCCAGACAGGAGCCAACGATCTACTGAGATGTGTGACATAACCACACCACATCACCTGCTCTGACCCTATAGAAATGAGGTCACATGTGCCAGACAGGAGCCAACGATCTACTGAGACGTGACGTAACCACACCACATGACCTGCTCTAACCCTAGAGAAATGAGGTCACACGTTCCAGACAAGGGCCAACGATCTACTGAGACGTGACGTAACCACACCACATGACCTGCTGTAACCCTATAGAAATGAGGTCACATGTGCCAGACAGGAGCCAACGATCTACCGAGACGTGTGACGTAACCACACCACATGACCTGCTCTAACCCTATAGAAATGAGGTCACATGTGCCAGACAGGGGCCAACGATCTACTGAGACATGTGACGTAATCACACCACATGACCTGCTCTAACCCTATAGAAATGAGGTCACATGTGCCAGACACGAGCCAACGATCTACCGAGACGTGTGACGTAACCACACCACATGACCTGCTCTAACCCTATAGAAACGCGGTCACATGTGCCAGACAGGAGCCAACGATCTACTGAGACGTGACGTAACCACACCACATGACCTGCTCTAACCCTATAGAAATGAGGTCACATGTGCCAGACAGGGGCCAACGATCTACTGAGACATGTGACGTAACCACACCACATGACCTGCTCTAACCCTATAGAAATGAGGTCACATGTGCCAGACAGGGGCCAACGATCTACTGAGACGTGACGTAACCACACCACATGACCTGCTCTAACCCTATAGAAATGAGGTCACATGTGCCAGACAGGAGCCAACGATCTACTGAGACGTGACGTAACCACGCCACATGACCTGCTCTAACCCTATAGAAATGAGGTCACATGTGCCAGACAGGAGCCAACGATCTACTGAGACGTGACGTAACCACACCACATGACCTGCTCTGACCCTATAGAAATGAGGTCACATGTGCCAGACAGGAGCCAACGATCTACTGAGACGTGTGACATAACCACACCACATGACCTGCTCTAAAGCTATAGAAATGAGGTCACATGTGCCAGACAGGAGCCAACGATCTACTGAGATGTGTGACATAACCCCACCTCATGACCTGCTGTAACCCTATAGAAATGAGGTCACATGTGCCCGACAGGAGCCAACGATCTACCGAGACGTGACCACACCTCATGACCTGCTCTAACCCTATAGAAATGAGGTCACATGTGCCAGACAGGAGCCAACGATCTACAGAGACGTGACCACACCTCATGACCTGTTCTAACCCTATAGAAATGAGGTCACATGTGCCAGACAGGAGCCAACGATCTACTGAGACGTGACCCCACCTCATGACCTGCTCTGACCCTATAGAAATGAGGTCACATGTGCCAGACAGGGTCCAACGATCTACTGAGACGTGACGTAACCACGCCACATGACCTGCTCTAACCCTATAGAAATGAGGTCACATGTGCCAGACAGGAGCCAACGATCTACTGAGACGTGTGACATAACCACACCACATGACCTGTTCTAACCCTATAGAAATAAGGTCACATGTGCCAGACAGGAGCCAATGATCTACTGAGACGTGACCACACCTCATGACCTGCTCTAACCCTATAGAAATGAGGTCACATGTGCCAGACAGGAGCCAACGATCTACTGAGACGTGACCCCACCTCATGACCTGCTCTGACCCTATAGAAATGAGGTCACATGTGCCAGACAGGGTCCAACGATCTACTGAGACGTGACGTAACCACACCACATCACCTGCTCTAACCCTATAGAAATGAGGTCACATGTGCCAGACAGGAGCCAACGATCTACTGAGACGTGTGACATAACCACACCACATGACCTGTTCTAACCCTATAGAAATGAGGTCACATGTGCCAGACAGGAGCCAACGATCTACTGAGACGTGTGACATAACCACACCACATGACCTGCTCTAACCCTATAGAAATGAGGTCACATGTGCCAGACAGGAGCCAACGATCTACTGAGACGTGTGACATAACCACACCACATGACCTGTTCTAACCCTATAGAAATGAGGTCACATGTGCCAGACAGGAGCCAACGATCTACTGAGACGTGACGTAACCACACCACATGACCTGCTCTAACCCTATAGAAATGAGGTCACATGTGCCAGACAGGAGCCAACGATCTACTGAGACGTGACGTAACCACACCACATGACCTGCTCTGACCTTATAGAAATGAGGTCACATGTGCCAGACAGGAGCCAACGATCTACTGAGACGTGACGTAACCATACCACATGACCTGCTCTGACCTTATAGAAATGAGGTCACATGTGCCAGACAGGAGCTAACAATCTCCCGAGACGTGTGACGTAACCCCACCTCATGACCTGCTCTGACCTTATAGAAATGAGGTCACATGTGCCAGACAGGAGCTAACAATCTACCGAGACGTGTGACGTAACCCCACCTCATGACCTGCTGTAACCCTATAGAAATGAGGTCACATGTGCCAGACAGGAGCTAACAATCTACCGAGATGTGTGACGTAACCCCACCTCATGACCTGCTCTAACCCTATAGAAATCAGGAATCGTTTATTTCGCCAAGCATGACTGGGTCATGCCCGGAATTGGGTTTGGCACAGTACATTTGGCTCCGAAGAGACATCAATCGATGACATAGATAAGCAACAGGAGCAGAAATTTACAGTTACACATGTCAGTAGCAGACGGTTACATTTGCATTACAATAACATTTACATTTTACTTTACATTTGCATTTCCAGTTTACAAACTAGAGCAGCAGTGGGCTCTGTCTGTGACAGTTCTATATGTCGTGGGGGTGCCCTGATGGGAGTATGTGGAGGGAGTTCAGGAGGCTGACAGCTGAGGGGAAGAAGGAATTACTGTGTCTAGCCGTCTTTGTGTGTAGATGGCCCGAAGCCTCCGTCCCAATGGCATCGGACTGAAGTAGCAGTGGCCCGGGTGAGAGGGGTCGTTAGCGATCTTCAGGGCCCTCGATCTCAGTCTTTTGCTGTGTAGGAGGGCAAGTGAAGGGAGAGGTCTCCCAATGACCCTCTCCGCCACCCTGATGACCCTCTGAAGTAAGTGCCTGTCGCTGGCGGTTGCGCCAGCGTACCAGACCAGAATGGATGAGCAGAGGATCGACTCAATGGTAGCGGAGTAGAAATTGGTCAGAATCTCTTGGGCCATGCCAAACTTCCTCAGCTGGCGGAGGAAGTATAGTCTCTGCTGGGCTTTTCTCTGTATTGCAGTGATATTGGGCCTCCAGGTGAGGTCACTGGAGATTGTGGTGCCCAGGAGGCGGGCGCAGGGTACTCTTGCCACCTCCGTACCATCGATGTGAATTGGGGGTGGGGTGGAAGAAGACCTTCTGAAGTCGACAATTAGTTCGACAGTTTTTGCAGTGTTAAGCACCAGCCTGTTCTCCTTGCACCAGAGGGAGATTCTCTCCACCTGCTGACAGTACTCCTGGATATTGTCCTTGGTGATGAGTCCAATGATAGTAGTATCGTCGGCGAACTTGATGACCTTAACTGAGTCTGCCCTGGATCTGCATTTGTTTGTGTAAAGGGAGAACAGCAGTGGAGACAGGACGCATCCTTGAGGCGCGCCTGTGTTCGTGGTCATACTTCGTGAACTGATGTCCCCCAGCCTGACGACTTGGGTCCTGTTGGTGAGAAAGTCTGTGATCCAAAGTCGTAGGCTTGGGTGCACTCCCAGTGCAGCTAGTTCTTCCTGCAGAATGCATGGACAGATGGTGTTAAACCCCGAGCTGAAGTCCAAGAGTAGTATTCTGGTGTACGTGTCTGGTCTATCCAGGTGGTCATAGATAGATTCAAGGCAGATGTTTACTGCGTCATCAGTGGACCTGTTTGCCCTATACGCGAACTGATAGGGATCCAGAAGGGGCAAGGTGGAGAGTTTGAGGGTGGACAGAACTGCTCGCTCCAGGGTTTTCATTATGACGGACGTAAGGGCCACTGGTCTAAAGCTGTTAAGCTCGGAAACCCCTTGTTTCTTAGGGACAGGGATGATGGTCGACCTCTTGAAGCAGGCAGGGACCTTCCCTTCTCTTAGTGACTTGGTGAAATGAAGTCACATGTGCCAGAAAGGAGCTAACGATCTACTGAGACGTGTGATGTAACCACACCACATGGCTCAGTCTCACATTCCTGGATAATTTATACCTGATGTTCTGCGATATAAAAAGCTGTCAGCAAATATATTATTTCTAATGATAGTTCCCATCACAAATACTAGACATCCCGGCATGGTAATGTGTGGGTGAGGTGACAACACACACAATTATCTCATTCATTCTCATCATGAGCTGGACTTTCCAGTATGGCTAGATTTATATCAGGTCTAATGTCGGATTACAGGCTTGGCAATTAAGAGGAATACCATTCCATTCCCAATATGCTCTTATCCAACCGTTCATCCTACCTGATGACCTCACCAACCATCCCATACACTGCCTGCCTGGTGACCTCTCCAACCATCCCATACACTGCCTGCCTGGTGACCTCTCCAACCATCCCATACACTGCCTGCCTGGTCACCTCTCCAACCATCCCATACACTGTCTGCCTGGTGACCCCTCCAACCATCCCATACACTGCCTGCCTGGTGACCCCTCCAACCATCCCATACGCTGCCTGCCTGGTGACCCCTCCAACCATCCCATACACTGCCTGCCTGGTGACCCCTCCAACCATCCCATACACGGCCTGCCTGGTGACCTCTCCAACCATCCCATACACTGCCTGCCTGGTGACCTCTCCAACCATCCCATACACTGCCTGCCTGGTGACCTCTCCAACCATCCCATACACTGCCTGCCTGGTGACCTCTCCAACCATCCCATACACTGCCTGCCTGGTGACCTCTCCAACCATCCCATACGCTGCCTGCCTGGTGACCTCTCCAACCATCCCATACACTGCCTGCCTGGTGACCTCACCAACCATCCCATACACTGCCTGCCTGGTCACCTCTCCAACCATCCCATACACTGCCTGCCTGGTGACCTCTCCAACCATCACATACACTGTCTGCCTGGTGACCTCTCCAACCATCCCATACGCTGCCTGCCTGGTGACCCCTCCAACCATCCCATACACTGCCTGCCTGGTGACCCCTCCAACCATCCCATACACTGCCTGCCTGGTGACCCCTCCAACCATCCCATACGCTGCCTGCCTGGTGACCTCTCCAACCATCCCATACACTGCCTGCCTGGTCACCTCTCCAACCATCCCATACACTGTCTGCCTGGTGACCCCTCCAACCATCCCATACACTGCCTGCCTGGTGACCTCTCCAACCATCCCATACACTGCCTGCCTGGTCACCTCTCCAACCATCCCATACACTGTCTGCCTGGTGACCCCTCCAACCATCCCATACACTGCCTGCCTGGTGACTTCTCCAACCATCACATACACTGTCTGCCTGGTGACCTCTCCAACCATCCCATACGCTGCCTGCCTGGTGACCCCTCCAACCATCCCATACACTGCCTGCCTGGTGACCCCTCCAACCATCCCATACTCTGCCTGCCTGGTGACCCCTCCAACCATCACATACGCTGCCTGCCTGGTGACCTCTCCAACCATCCCATACGCTGCCTGCCTGGTGACCCCTCCAACCATCCCATACGCTGCCTGCCTGGTGACCTCTCCAACCATCCCATACGCTGACCTCTCCAACCATCCCATACGCTGCCTGCCTGGTGACCCCTCCAACCATCCCATACGCTGCCTGCCTGGTGACCTCTCCAACCATCCCATACACTGCCTGCCTGGTGACCTCTCCAACTATCCCATACGCTGCCTGCCTGGTGACCCCTCCAACCATCCCATACACTGCCTGCCTGGTGACCCCTCCAACCATCCCATACACTGCCTGCCTGGTGACCCCTCCAACCATCCATAACACTGCCTGCCTGGTGACCTCTCCAACCATCCCATACGCCGCCTGCCTGGTGACCTCTCCAACCATCCCATACACTGCCTGCCTGGTGACCTCTCCAACCATCCCATACGCTGCCTGCCTGGTGACCTCTCCAACCATCCCATACGCTGCCTGCCTGGTGACCTCTCCAACCATCCCATACGCTGCCTGCCTGGTGACCTCTCCAACCATCACATACACTGCCTGCCTGGTGACCCCTCCAACCATCACATACACTGCCTGCCTGGTGACCCCTCCAACCATCCCATACACTGCCTGCCTGGTGACCTCTCCAACCATCCCATACGCTGCCTGCCTGGTCACCTCACCAACCATCCCATACACTGCCTGCCTGGTCACCTCTCCAACCATCCTATACACTGTCTGCCTGGTGACCTCTCCAACCATCTCATACGCTGCCTGCCTGGTGACCCCTCCAACCATCCCATACGCTGCCTGCCTGGTGACCCCTCCAACCATCCCATATGCTGCCTGCCTGGTGACCCCTCCAACCATCCCATATGCTGCCTGCCTGGTGACCTCTCCAACCATCCCATACGCTGCCTGTCTGGTGACCTCTCCAACCATCCCATACACTGCCTGCCTGGTGACCCCTCCAACCATCCCATACGCTGCCTGCCTGGTGACCTCTCCAACCATCCCATACGCTGCCTGTCTAGTGACCTCTCCAACCATCCCATACGCTGCCTGTCTGGTGACCTCTCCAACCATCCCATACGCTGCCTGCCTGGTGACCTCTCCAACCATCCCATACACTGCCTGCCTGGTCACCTCTCCAACCATCTCATACACTGCCTGCCTGGTGACCTCTCCAACCATCTCATACACTGCCTGCCTGGTGACCTCTCCAACCATCCCATACGCTGCCTGCCTGGTGACCCCTTCAACCATCCCATACGCTGCCTGCCTGGTGACCTCTCCAACCATCCCATACGCTGCCTGCCTGGTGACCTCTCCAACCATCCCATACACTGCCTGCCTGGTGACCTCTCCAACCATCCCATACACTGCCTGCCTGGTGACCTCTCCAACCATCCCATACGCTGCCTGCCTGGTGACCTCTCCAACCATCCCATACGCTGCCTGCCTGGTGACCTCTCCAACCATCCCATACGCTGCCTGCCTGGAGACCCCTCCAACCATCCCATACGCTGCCTGCCTGGTGACCCCTTCAACCATCCCATACGCTGCCTGCCTGGTGACCTCTCCAACCATCCCATACACTGCCTGCCTGGTGACCTCTCCAACCATCCCATACGCTGCCTGCCTGGTGACCTCTCCAACCATCCCATACGCTGCCTGCCTGGTGACCCCTTCAACCATCCCATACGCTGCCTGCCTGGTGACCTCTCCAACCATCCCATACGCTGCCTGCCTGGTGACCTCTCCAACCATCCCATACGCTGCCTGCCTGGTGACCTCTCCAACCATCACATACACTGCCTGCCTGGTGACCCCTCCAACCATCACATACACTGCCTGCCTGGTGACCCCTCCAACCATCCCATACACTGCCTGCCTGGTGACCTCTCCAACCATCCCATACGCTGCCTGCCTGGTGACCTCACCAACCATCCCATACACTGCCTGCCTGGTCACCTCTCCAACCATCCTATACACTGTCTGCCTGGTGACCTCTCCAACCATCTCATACGCTGCCTGCCTGGTGACCCCTCCAACCATCCCATACGCTGCCTGCCTGGTGACCCCTCCAACCATCCCATATGCTGCCTGCCTGGTGACCTCTCCAACCATCCCATACGCTGCCTGTCTGGTGACCTCTCCAACCATCCCATACACTGCCTGCCTGGTGACCCCTCCAACCATCCCATACACTGCCTGCCTGGTGACCTCTCCAACCATCCCATACGCTGCCTGTCTAGTGACCTCTCCAACCATCCCATACGCTGCCTGTCTGGTGACCTCTCCAACCATCCCATACGCTGCCTGCCTGGTGACCTCTCCAACCATCCCATACGCTGCCTGCCTGGTGACCTCTCCAACCATCCCATACGCTGCCTGCCTGGTGACCTCTCCAACCATCCCATACACTGCCTGCCTGGTGACCTCTCCAACCATCCCATACACTGCCTGCCTGGTGACCTCTCCAACCATCCCATACACTGCCTGCCTGGTGACCTCTCCAACCATCCCATACACTGCCTGCCTGGTGACCTCTCCAACCATCCCATACACTGCCTGCCTGGTGACCCCTCCAACCATCCCATACACTGCCTGCCTGGTGACCTCTCCAACCATCCCATACGCTGCCTGTCTAGTGACCTCTCCAACCATCCCATACGCTGCCTATCTGGTGACCTCTCCAACCATCCCATACGCTGCCTGCCTGGTGACCTCTCCAACCATCCCATACACTGCCTGCCTGGTGACCCCTCCAACCATCCCATACGCTGCCTGCCTGGTGACCTCTCCAACCATCCCATACACTGCCTGCCTGGTGACCTCTCCAACCATCCCATACACTGCCTGCCTGGTGACCTCTCCAACCATCCCATACACTGCCTGCCTGGTGACCTCTCCAACCATCCCATACACTGCCTGCCTGGTGACCTCTCCAACCATCCCATACGCTGCCTGCCTGGTGACCTCTCCAACCATCCCATACGCTGCCTGCCTGGTGACCCCTCCAACCATCCCATACACTGCCTGCCTGGTGACCCCTCCAACCATCCCATACACTGCCTGCCTGGTGACCCCTCCAACCATCCCATACACTGCCTGCCTGGTGACCCCTCCAACCATCCCATACACTGCCGGCCTGGTGACCTCTCCAACCATCCCATACACTGCCTGCCTGGTGACCTCTCCAACCATCCCATACACTGCCTGCCTGGTGACCTCTCCAACTATCCCATACACTGCCTGCCTGGTGACCCCTCCAACCATCCCATACACTGCCTGCCTGGTGACCTCTCCAACCATCCCATACACTGTCTGCCTGGTGACCTCTCCAACCATCCCATCCACTGCCTGCCTGGTGACCTATCCAGCCATCCCATACACTGCCTGCCTGGTGACCTCTCCAACCATCCCATACGCTGCCTGCCTGGAGACCCCTCCAACCATCCCATACGCTGCCTGCCTGGTGACCCCTTCAACCATCCCATACGCTGCCTGCCTGGTGACCTCTCCAACCATCCCATACACTGCCTGCCTGGTGACCTCTCCAACCATCCCATACACTGCCTGCCTGGTGACCTCTCCAACCATCCCATACGCTGCCTGCCTGGTGACCCCTTCAACCATCCCATACGCTGCCTGCCTGGTGACCTCTCCAACCATCCCATACGCTGCCTGCCTGGTGACCCCTCCAACCATCACATACGCGCCTGGTGACCTCTCCAACCATCCCATACGCTGCCTGCCTGGTGACCCCTACAACCATCCCATACACTGCCTGTCTGGTGACCCCTCCAACCATCCCATACGCTGCCTGCCTAGTGACCTCTCCAACCACCCCATACACTGCCTGCCTGGTGACCCCTCCAACCATCCTATACACTGCCTGCCTGGTGACCTCTCCAACCATCCCATACACTGCCTGCCTGGTGACCCCTCCAACCATCACATACGCTGCCTGCCTGGTGACCTCTCCAACTATCCCATACGCTGCCTGCCTGGTGACCTCTCCAACCATCCCATACACTGCCTGCCTGGTGACCCCTCCAACCATCCCATACACTGCCTGCCTGGTGACCTCTCCAACCATCTCATACGCTGCCTGCCTGGTGACCCCTCCAACCATCCCATACGCTGCCTGCCTGGTGACCCCTCCAACCATCCCATACGCTGCCTGCCTGTTGACCTCTCCAACCATCACATACGCTGCCTGCCTGGTGACCCCTCCAACCATCCCATACGCTGCCTGCCTGGTGACCCCTCCAACCATCCCATACACTGCCTGCCTGGTGACCTCTCCAACCATCCCATACACTGCCTGCCTAGTGACCCCTCCAACCATCCCATACACTGCCTGCCTGGTGACCCCTCCAACCATCCCATACACTGCCTGCCTGGTGACCTCTCCAACCATCCCATACACTGCCTGCCTAGTGACCCCTCCAACCATCCCATTCACTGCCTGCCTGGTGACCCCTCCAACCATCCCATAGGCTGCCTTCCTGCTGTCCTCTCCAACCATCCCATACGCTGCCTGCCTGGTGACCTCTCAAACCATCCCATACGCTGCCTGCCTGGTGACCTCTCCAACCATCCCTTACACTACCTGCCTGGTGACCTCTCCAACCATCCCATACGCTGCCTGCCTGGTGACCTCTCAAACCATCCTATACGCTGCCTGCCTGGTGACCCCTCCAACCATCCCATACGCTGCCTTCCTGCTGTCCTCTCCAACCATCCCATACACTGCCTGCCTAGTGACCCCTCCAACCATCCCATACACTGCCTGCCTGGTGACCCCTCCAACCATCCCATACGCTGCCTTCCTGCTGTCCTCTCCAACCATCCCATACGCTGCCTGCCTGGTGACCTCTCAAACCATCCCATACGCTGTCTGCCTGGTGACCCCTCCAACCATCCCATACGCTGCCTGCCTGGTGACCTCTCCAACTATCCCACACACTGCCTGCCTGGTGACCTCTCCAACCATCCCATACACTGCCTGCCTGGTGACCCCTCCAAACATTCCATACACTGCCTGCCTGGTGACCTCTCCAACCATCCCATACACTGCCTGCCTGGTGACCTCTCCAGCCATCCCATACGCTGCCTGCCTGGTGACCTCTCCAACCATCCCATACACTGCCTGCCTGGTGACCCCTCCAACCATCACATACGCTGCCTGCCTGGTGACCCCTCCAACCATCCCATACGCTGCCTGCCTGGTGACCCCTCCAACCATCCCATACGCTGCCTGCCTGGTGACCCCTCCAACCATCCCATACACTACCTGCCTGGTGACCTCTCCAACCATCCCATACACTACCTGCCTGGTGACCCCTCCAACCATCCCATACACTGCCTGCCTGGTGACCTCTCCAACCATCTCATACACTGCCTGCCTGGTGACCCCTCCAACCATCCCATACGCTGCCTGCCTGGTGACCTCTCCAACCATCCCATACGCTGCCTGTCTGGTAACCCCTCCAACCATCCCATACACTGCCTGCCTGCTGACCCCTCCAACCATCCCATACACTGCCTGCCTGGTGACCTGTCCAACCATCCCATACACTGCCTGCCTGGTGACCTCTCCAACCATCACATACACTGCCTGCCTGGTGACCCCTCCAACCATCCCATACACTGCCTGCCTGGTGACCCCTCCAACCATCCCATACACTGCCTGCCTGGTGACCCCTCCAACCATCACATACGCTGCCTGCCTGGTGACCCCTCCAACCATCACATACACTGCCTGCCTGGTGACCCCTCCAACCATCCCATACACTGCCTGCCTGGTGACCTCTCCAACCATCCCATACGCTGCCTGCCTGGTGACCCCTCCAACCATCCCATACACTGCCTGCCCGCCCTCTCCAACCATCCCATACACTGCCTGCCTGGTGACCTCTCCAACCATTCCATACACTGCCTGCCTGGTGACCTCTCCAACCATCCCATACACTGCCTGCCTGGTGACCTCTCCAACCATCCCATACGCTGCCTGCCTGGTGACCTCTCCAACCATCCCATACGCTGCCTGCCTGGTGACCCCTCCAACCATCCCATACACTGCCTGCCTGGTGACCTCTCCAACCATCCCATACGCTGCCTGCCTGGTGACCTCTCCAACCATCCCATACGCTGCCTGCCTGGTGACCCCTCCAACCATCCCATACACTGCCTGCCTGGTGACCCCTCCAACCATCCCATACGCTGCCTGCCTGCCCTCTCCAACCATCCCATACACTGCCTGCCTGGTGACCTCTCCAACCATTCCATACACTGCCTGCCTGGTGACCTCTCCAACCATCCCATACGCTGCCTGCCTGGTGACCTCTCCAACCATCCCATACACTGCCTGCCTGGTGACCCCTCCAACCATCCCATACACTGCCTGCCTGGTGACCTCTCCAACCATCTCATACGCTGCCTGCCTGGTGACCCCTCCAACCATCCCATACGCTGCCTGCCTGGTGACCCCTCCAACCATCCCATACGCTGCCTGCCTGTTGACCTCTCCAACCATCCCATACGCTGCCTGCCTGGTGACCCCTCCAACCATCCCATACGCTGCCTGCCTGGTGACCCCTCCAACCATCCCATACACTGCCTGCCTGGTGACCTCTCCAACCATCCCATACACTGCCTGCCTAGTGACCCCTCCAACCATCCCATACACTGCCTGCCTGGTGACCCCTCCAACCATCCCATACACTGCCTGCCTGGTGACCTCTCCAACCATCCCATACACTGCCTGCCTAGTGACCCCTCCAACCATCCCATTCACTGCCTGCCTGGTGACCCCTCCAACCATCCCATAGGCTGCCTTCCTGCTGTCCTCTCCAACCATCCCATACGCTGCCTGCCTGGTGACCTCTCAAACCATCCCATACGCTGCCTGCCTGGTGACCTCTCCAACCATCCCTTACACTACCTGCCTGGTGACCTCTCCAACCATCCCATACGCTGCCTGCCTGGTGACCTCTCAAACCATCCCATACGCTGCCTGCCTGGTGACCCCTCCAACCATCCCATACGCTGCCTTCCTGCTGTCCTCTCCAACCATCCCATACACTGCCTGCCTAGTGACCCCTCCAACCATCCCATACACTGCCTGCCTGGTGACCCCTCCAACCATCCCATACGCTGCCTTCCTGCTGTCCTCTCAAACCATCCCATACGCTGCCTGCCTGGTGACCTCTCAAACCATCCCATACGCTGTCTGCCTGGTGACCCCTCCAACCATCCCATACGCTGCCTGCCTGGTGACCTCTCCAACTATCCCACACACTGCCTGCCTGGTGACCTCTCCAACCATCCCATACACTGCCTGCCTGGTGACCCCTCCAAACATTCCATACACTGCCTGCCTGGTGACCTCTCCAACCATCCCATACACTGCCTGCCTGGTGACCTCTCCAGCCATCCCATACGCTGCCTGCCTGGTGACCTCTCCAACCATCCCATACACTGCCTGCCTGGTGACCCCTCCAACCATCACATACGCTGCCTGCCTGGTGACCCCTCCAACTATCCCATACGCTGCCTGCCTGGTGACCCCTCCAACCATCCCATACGCTGCCTGCCTGGTGACCTCTCCAACCATCCCATACACTGCCTGCCTGGTGACCCCTCCAACCATCCCATACACTACCTGCCTGGTGACCTCTCCAACCATCCCATACACTACCTGCCTGGTGACCCCTCCAACCATCCCATACACTGCCTGCCTGGTGACCTCTCCAACCATCTCATACACTGCCTGCCTGGTGACCCCTCCAACCATCCCATACGCTGCCTGCCTGGTGACCTCTCCAACCATCCCATACGCTGCCTGTCTGGTAACCCCTCCAACCATCCCATACACTGCCTGCCTGCTGACCCCTCCAACCATCCCATACACTGCCTGCCTGGTGACCTGTCCAACCATCCCATACACTGCCTGCCTGGTGACCTCTCCAACCATCACATACACTGCCTGCCTGGTGACCCCTCCAACCATCCCATACACTGCCTGCCTGGTGACCCCTCCAACCATCCCATACACTGCCTGCCTGGTGACCCCTCCAACCATCCCATACGCTGCCTGCCTGGTGACCTCTCCAACCATCACATACACTGCCTGCCTGGTGACCCCTCCAACCATCACATACACTGCCTGCCTGGTGACCCCTCCAACCATCCCATACACTGCCTGCCTGGTGACCTCTCCAACCATCCCATACGCTGCCTGCCTGGTGACCCCTCCAACCATCCCATACACTGCCTGCCTGCCCTCTCCAACCATCCCATACACTGCCTGCCTGGTGACCTCTCCAACCATTCCATACACTGCCTGCCTGGTGACCTCTCCAACCATCCCATACACTGCCTGCCTGGTGACCTCTCCAACCATCCCATACGCTGCCTGCCTGGTGACCTCTCCAACCATCCCATACGCTGCCTGCCTGGTGACCCCTCCAACCATCCCATACACTGCCTGCCTGGTGACCTCTCCAACCATCCCATACGCTGCCTGCCTGGTGACCTCTCCAACCATCCCATACGCTGCCTGCCTGGTGACCCCTCCAACCATCCCATACACTGCCTGCCTGGTGACCCCTCCAACCATCCCATACGCTGCCTGCCTGCCCTCTCCAACCATCCCATACACTGCCTGCCTGGTGACCTCTCCAACCATTCCATACACTGCCTGCCTGGTGACCTCTCCAACCATCCCATACGCTGCCTGCCTGGTGACCTATCCAACCATCCCATACACTGCCTGCCTGGTGACCCCTCCAACCATCCCATCCGCTGCCTGCCTGCCTGGTGACCTCTCCAACCATCCCATACACTGCCTGCCTGGTGACCCCTCCAACCATCCCATACGCTGCCTGCCTGCCTGGTGACCTCTCCAACCATCCCATACACTGCCTGCCTGGTGACCCCTCCAACCATCCCATACGCTGCCCGCCTGGTGACCTCTCCAACCATCCCATACACTGCCTGCCTGGTGACCTCTCTAACCATCCCATACACTGCCTGCCTGGTGACCCCTCCAACCATCCCATACACTGCCTGCCTGGTGACCTCTCCAACCATCCCATACGCTGCCTGCCTGGTGACCTTTCCAACCATCCCATACAGTGCCTGCCTGGTGACCCCTCCAACCATCCCATACACTGCCTGCCTGGCCTCTCCAACCATCGCATACACTGCCTGCCTGGTGACCTCTCCAACCATCCCATACGCTGCCTGCCAGGTGACCTCTCCAACCATCCCATACACTGCCTGCCTGGTGACCTCTCCAACCATCCCATACACTGCCTGCCTGGTGACCTCTCCAACCATCTCATACGCTGCCTGCCTGGTGACCTCTCCAACCATCCCATATACTGCCAGCCTAGTGACCTCTCCAACCATCCCATACACTGCCTGCCTGGTAACCTCTCCAACCATCCCATACACTGCCTGCCTAGTGACCTCTCCAACCATCCCATACACTGCCTGCCTGGTGACCCCTCCAACCATCCCATACACTGCCTGCCTGGTGACCTCTCCAACCATCTCATACGCCGCCTGCCTGGTGACCCCTCCAACCATCACATACGCTGCCTGCCTGGTGACCTCTCCAACCATCCCATACACTGCCTGCCTAGTGACCTCTCCAACCATCCCATACACTGCCTGCCTGGTGACCCCTCCAACCATCCCATACACTTCCTGCCTGGTGACCTCTCCAACCATCTCATACGCTGCCTGCCTGGTGACCCCTCCAACCATCACATACGCTGCCTGCCTGGTGACCTCTCCAACCATCTCATACGCTGCCTGCCTGGTGAACCATCCCATACACTGCCTGCCTGGTGACCTCTCCAACCATCCCATACACTGCCTGCCTGGTGACCTCTCCAACCATCCCATACACTGCCTGCCTGGTGATCTCTCCAACCATCCCATACACTGCCTGCCTGGTGACCTCTCCAACCATCCCATACACTGCCTGCCTGGTGACCTCTCCAACCATCCCATACATTGCCTGCCTGGTGACCTCTCCAACCATCCCATACACTGCCTGCCTGGTGACCTCTCCAACCATCCCATACACTGCCTGCCTGGTGACCTCACCAACCATCCCATACACTGCCTGCCTGGTGACCTCACCAACCAGCCCATACACTGCCTGCCTGGTGACCCCTCCAACCATCCCATACACTGCCTGTCTGGTGACCTCTCCAACCATCCCATACACTGCCTGCCTGGTGACCTCTCCAACCATCCCATACACTGCCTGTCTGGTGACCCCTCCAACCATCCCATACACTGCCTGCCTGATGACCCCTCCAACCATCCCATACAGTGCCTGCCTGGTGACCCCTCCAACCATCCCATACACTGCCTGCCTGGTGACCTCTCCAACCATCCCGTACACTGCCTGTCTGGTGACCTCTCCAACCATCCCATACGCTGCATACGCTGCCTGCCTGGTGACCCCTCCAACCATCCCATACACTGCCTGCCTGGTGACCCCTCCAACCATCCCATACACTGCCTGCCTGGTGACCTCTCCAACCATCCCATACACTGCCTGCCTGGTGACCTCTCCAACCATCCCATACACTGCCTGCCTGGTGACCCCTCCAACCATCCCATACACTGCCTGCCTGGTAACTCCACCAGATCACATGACACGAGTGACTCACCGTAGATCTGGCGTAGGGGGACGGCATTGATCATGTCAATGAATGGAGCCTTCTTCTCCATGCATCTCTTGCGGCACCACCACTTGAGGTATCTGATGGGTCAGAAAGAGATTTAAAGAGCACATAAACGTTGGGAGACCAGAAGAGGTCGCCACACAGAGAGTCAGAGAGTTACACACACTGTGGTCTCCTCTGTACACATTCACTGTATAACCTCTCCACAGACTTTATACCAGTATCTATACTGCATCTATCCTCCCTCTCCCCAGCTGGCGGCGTCTCACCTGATGCCCAGGGACAGGTATGACAAGGTGTTAGCACTAGCTGCATCTATCCTCCCTCTCCCAGGCTGGCTGCGTCTCACCTGATGCCCAGGGGCAGGTATGACAAGGTGTTAGCATTAGGTGTATCTATCCTCCCTCTCCCAGGCTGGCTGCATCTCACCTGATGCCCAGGGACAGGTATGACAAGGTGTTAGCACTAGCTGCAACTAACCTTCCTCTCCCAGGCTTGCTACGCCTCACCTGATGCCCAGGGACAGGTATGACAAGGTGTTAGCACTAGCTGTATCTATCCTCCCTCTCCCCGGCTTGCTGCGTCTCACCTGATGCCCAGGGACAGGTATGACAAGGTGTTAGCACTAGCTGTATCTATCCTCCCTCTCCCCGGCTGGCTGCGTCTCACCTGATGCCCAGGGACAGGTATGACAAGGTGTTAGCACTAGCTGTATCTATCCTCCCTCTCCCAGGCTGGCTACATCTCACCTGATGCCCAGGGACAGGTATGACAAGGTGTTAGCACTAGCTGTATCTATCCTCCCTCTCCCCGGCTGGCTGCGTCTCACCTGATGCCCAGGGACAGGTATGACAAGGTGTTAGCACTAGCTGTATCTATCCTCCCTCTCCCAGGCTTGCTGCGTCTCACCTGATGCCCAGGGACAGGTATGACAAGGCATTAGCACTAGCTGTATCTATCCTCCCTCTCCCAGGCTCGCTGCGTCTCACCTGATGCCCAGGGGCAGGTATGACAAGGTTTTAGCATTAGGTGTATCTATCCTCCCTCTCCCTGCTGTGCTGCGTCTCACCTGATGCCCATGGACAGGTATGACAAGGTGTTAGCATTAGGTGTATCTATCCTCCCTCTCCCTGCTGTGCTGCGTCTCACCTGATGCCCAGGGACAGGTATGACAAGGTGTTAGCATTAGGTGTATCTATCCTCCCACTCCCTGCTGTGCTGCGTCTCACCTGATGCCCAGGGACAGGTATGACAAGGAGTTAGCACTAGCTGTATCTGTCCTCCCTCTCCCAGGCTGGCTGCGTCTCACCTGATGCCCAGGGGCAGGTATGACAAGGCGTTAGCACTAGCTGTATCTATCCTCCCTCTCCCCGGCTGGCTGCGTCTCACCTGATGCCCAGGGACAGGTATGACAAGGTGTTAGCATTAGGTGTATCTATCCTCCCTCTCTCCGGCTGGCTGCGTCTCACCTGATGCCCAGGGACAGGTATGACAAGGTGTTAGCACTAGCTGTATCTATCCTCCCTCTCCCCGGCTGTCTGCATCTCACCTGATGCCCAGGGGCAGGTATGACAAGGTTTTAGCACTAGCTGCATCTATCCTCCCTCTCCCCGGCTGTGCTGCGTCTCACCTGATGCCCAGGGGCAGGTATGACAAGGTGTTAGCACTCGCTGTATCTATCCTCCCTCTCCCCGGCTGGCTGCGCCTCACCTGATGCCCATGGGCAGGTATGACAAGGTTTTAGCACTAGCTGTATCTATCCTCCCTCTCCCCGGCTGGCTGCTTCTCACCTGATGCCCATGGGCAGGTATGACAAGGTGTTAGCACTAGCTGTATCTATCCTCCCTCTCTCCGGCTGGCTGCGTCTCACCTGATGCCCAGGGGCAGGTATGACAAGGTGTTAGCACTCGCTGTATCTATCCTCCCTCTCCCAGGCTGGCTGCGCCTCACCTGATGCCCAGGGGCAGGTATGACAAGGTTTTAGCACTAGCTGTATCTATCCTCCCTCTCCCCGGCTGGCTGCTTCTCACCTGATGCCCATGGGCAGGTATGACAAGGTGTTAGCACTAGCTGCATCTATCCTCCCTCTCCCCGGCTGGCTGCATCTCACCTGATGCCCAGGGACAGGTATGACAAGGTGTTAGCACTAGCTGTATCTGTCCTCCCTCTCCCAGGCTGGCTGTGTCTCACCTGATGCCCATGGGCAGGTATGACAAGGTGTTAGCACTAGCTGTATCTATCCTCCCTCTCCCAGGCTGGCTGCGTCTCACCTGATGCCCAGGGGCAGGTATGACAAGGTTTTAGCACTAGCTGTATCTATCCTCCCTCTCCCCGGCTGGCTGCGTCTCACCTGATGCCCAGGGACAGGTATGACAAGGTGTTAGCATTAGGTGTATCTATCCTCCCTCTCTCCGGCTGGCTGCGTCTCACCTGATGCCCATGGGCAGGTATGACAAGGTGATAGCACTAGCTGCATCTATCCTCCCTCTCCCCGGCTGGCTGCATCTCACCTAATGCCCAGGGACAGGTATGACAAGGTGTTAGCACTAGCTGTATCTATCCTCCCTCTCCCAGGCTGGCTGCATCTCACCTGATGCCCAGGGACAGGTATGACAAGGTGTTAGCACTAGCTGTATCTATCCTCCCTCTCCCTGCTGTGCTGCGTCTCACCTGATGCCCAGGGACAGGTATGACAAGGTGTTAGCACTAGCTGCATCTATCCTCCCTCTCCCCGGCTGGCTGCATCTCACCTGATGCCCAGGGACAGGTATGACAAGGTGTTAGCACTAGCTGTATCTATCCTCCCTCTCCCCGGCTGGCTGCGTCTCACCTGATGCCCAGGGACAGGTATGACAAGGTGTTAGCACTAGCTGTATCTGTCCTCCCTCTCCCAGGCTGGCTGCGTCTCACCTGATGCCCATGCGCAGGTATGACAAGGTGTTAGCACTAGCTGTATCTATCCTCCCTCTCCCCGGCTGGCTGCGTCTCACCTGATGCCCAGGGGCAGGTATGACAAGGTGTTAGCACTAGCTGTATCTATCCTCCCTCTCCCAGGCTGGCTGCATCTCACCTGATGCCCAGGGATAGGTATGACAAGGTGATAGCACTAGCTGTATCTATCCTCCCTCTCCCAGGCTTGCTGCATCTCACCTGATGCCCAGGGGCAGGTATGACAAGGTTTTAGCACTAGCTGTATCTATCCTCCCTCTCCCAGGCTGGCTGCGCCTCACCTGATGCCCAGAGGCAAGTATGACAAGGTGAAAGCCCTAGCTGTATCTATCCTCGCTCTCCCCGGCTGGCTGCGCCTCACCTGATGCCCAGGGACAGGTATGACAAGGTGTTAGCACTAGCTGTATCTGTCCTCCCTCTCCTAGGCTGGCTGCATCTCACCTGATGCCCATGGGCAGGTATGACAAGGTGATAGCACTAGCTGTATCTATCCTCCCTCTCCCCGGCTGGCTGCGTCTCACCTGATGCCCATGGGCAGGTATGACAAGGCGTTAGCAGTAACTGTATCTATCCTCCCTCTCCCCGGCTTGCTGCATCTCACCTGATGCCCAGGGACAGGTATGACAAGGTGATAGCACTCGCTTTATCTATCCTCCCTCTCCCCGGCTGGCTGCATCTCACCTGATGCCCAGGGACAGGTATAACAAGGTGATAGCACTCGCTATATCTATCCCCCCTCTCCCAGGCTTGCTGCGTCTCACCTGATGCTCATGGGCAGGTATGACAAGGTGTTAGCACTCGCTGTATCTATCCTCCCTCTCTCCGGCTGGCTGCGTCTCACCTGATGCTCATGGGCAGGTATGACAAGGTGTTAGCACTCGCTGTATCTATCCTCCCTCTCCCAGGCTGGCTGCATCTCACCTGATGCCCAGGGACAGGTATGACAAGTTGATAGCACTAGCTGTATCTATCCTCCCTCTCCCCGGCTGGCTGCATCTCACCTGATGCCCAGGGACAGGTATGACAAGGTGATAGCACTAGCTATATCTATCCTCCCTCTCCCCGGCTGGCTGCATCTCACCTGATGCCCAGGGACAGGTATGACAAGGCGTTAGCACTAGCTGTATCTTACCCCCCTCTCCCCGGCTGGCTGCGTCTCACCTGATGTCCATGGGCAGGTATGACAAGGTTTTAGCACTAGCTGTATCTATCCTCCCTCTCCCCGGCTGGCTGCGTCTCACCTGATGCCCAGGGACAGGTATGACAAGGTGTTAGCATTAGGTGTATCTGTCCTCCCTCTCCCAGGCTGGCTGCGTCTCACCTGATGCCCATGCGCAGGTATGACAAGGTGTTAGCACTAGCTGTATCTATCCTCCCTCTCCCCGGCTGGCTGCGTCTCACCTGATGCCCAGGGGCAGGTATGACAAGGTGTTAGCACTAGCTGTATCTATCCTCCCTCTCCCAGGCTGGCTGCATCTCACCTGATGCCCAGGGATAGGTATGACAAGGTGATAGCACTAGCTGTATCTATCCTCCCTCTCCCAGGCTTGCTGCATCTCACCTGATGCCCAGGGGCAGGTATGACAAGGTTTTAGCACTAGCTGTATCTATCCTCCCTCTCCCAGGCTGGCTGCGCCTCACCTGATGCCCAGAGGCAAGTATGACAAGGTGAAAGCACTAGCTGTATCTATCCTCGCTCTCCCCGGCTGGCTGCGCCTCACCTGATGCCCAGGGACAGGTATGACAAGGTTTTAGCACTAGCTGTATCTATCCTCCCTCTCCCCGGCTGGCTGCGTCTCACCTGATGCCCAGGGACAGGTATGACAAGGTGTTAGCACTAGCTGTATCTGTCCTCCCTCTCCTAGGCTGGCTGCATCTCACCTGATGCCCATGGGCAGGTATGACAAGGTGATAGCACTAGCTGTATCTATCCTCCCTCTCCCCGGCTGGCTGCGTCTCACCTGATGCCCATGGGCAGGTATGACAAGGCGTTAGCAGTAACTGTATCTATCCTCCCTCTCCCCGGCTTGCTGCATCTCACCTGATGCCCAGGGACAGGTATGACAAGGTGATAGCACTCGCTTTATCTATCCTCCCTCTCCCCGGCTGGCTGCATCTCACCTGATGCCCAGGGACAGGTATAACAAGGTGATAGCACTCGCTATATCTATCCCCCCTCTCCCAGGCTTGCTGCGTCTCACCTGATGCTCATGGGCAGGTATGACAAGGTGTTAGCACTCGCTGTATCTATCCTCCCTCTCCCAGGCTGGCTGCATCTCACCTGATGCCCAGGGACAGGTATGACAAGTTGATAGCACTAGCTGTATCTATCCTCCCTCTCCCCGGCTGGCTGCATCTCACCTGATGCCCAGGGACAGGTATGACAAGGTGATAGCACTAGCTATATCTATCCTCCCTCTCCCCGGCTGGCTGCATCTCACCTGATGCCCAGGGACAGGTATGACAAGGCGTTAGCACTAGCTGTATCTATCCCCCCTCTCCCCGGCTGGCTGCGTCTCACCTGATGTCCATGGGCAGGTATGACAAGGTTTTAGCACTCGCCGTATCTATCCCCCCTCTCCCCGGCTGGCTGCGTCTCACCTGATGCCCAGGGGCAGGTATGACAAGGTGATAGTACTAGCTGTATCTATCTTCCCTCTCCCAGGCTGGCTGCGTCTCACCTGATGCCCAGGGGCAGGTATGACAAGGTGTTAGCACTAGCTGTATCTATCCTCTCTCTCCCCAGCTGTCTGCATCTCACCTGATGCCCAGGGACAAGTATGACGAGGTGCTAGCACTAGCTGTATCTATCCTCCCTCTCCCAGGCTTGCTGCGTCTCACCTGATGCCCATGGGTAGGTATGACAAGGCGTTAGCACTAGCTGTACCTATCCTTCCTCTCCCAGGCTTGCTGCGTCTCACCTGATGCCCATGGGCAGGTATGACAAGGTGATAGCACTAGCTGTATCTATCCTCCCTCTCCCCGGCTGGCTGCGTCTCACCTGATGCCCAGGGACAGGTATGACAAGGTGTTAGCACTAGCTGTATCTATCCTCCCTCTCCCCGTCTGCATCTCACTTGATGCCCATGGGTAGGTATGACAAGGCGTTAGCACTAGCTGTACCTATCCTTCCTCTCCCAGGCTTGCTGCGTCTCACCTGATGCCCATGGGCAGTTATGACAAGGTGATAGCACTAGCTGTATCTATCCTCCCTCTCCCCGGCTGGCTGCGTCTCACCTGATGCCCAGGGACAGGTATGACAAGGTGTTAGCACTAGCTGTATCTATCCTCCCTCTCCCCGACTGTCTGCATCTCACCTGATGCCCATGGGCAGGTATGACAAGGTGTTAGCACTAGCTGTATCTATCCTCCCTCTCCCAGGCTGGCTGCATCTCACCTGATGCCCATGGGCAGGTATGACAAGGCGTTAGCACTAGCTGTATCTATCCCCCCTCTCCCAGGTTGTCTGCATCTCACCTGATGCCCAGGGACAGGTATGACAAGGTGTTAGCACTAGCTGTACCTATCCTCCCTCTCCCAGGCTTGCTGCGTCTCACCTGATGCCCATGGGCAGGTATGACAAGGCGTCAGCAGTAACTGTATCTATTCTCCCTCTCTCAGGCTGGCTGCGCCTCACCTGATGCCCATGGGCAGGTATGACAAGGTGTTAGCACTAGCTGTATCTATCCTCCCTCTCCCCGGCTGGCTGCGTATCACCTGATGCCCATGGGCAGGTATGACAAGGTGTTAGCACTAGCTGTATCTATCCACCCTCTCCCAGGCTTGCTGCGTTTCACCTGATGCCCAGGGGCAGGTATGACAAGGCATTAGCACTAGCTGTATCTATCCTCCCTCTCCCAGGCTTGCTGCGTCTCACCTGATGCCCAGGGACAGGTATGACAAGGTGATAGCACTAGCTGTATCTATCCTCCCTCTCCCAGGCTTGCTGCGTCTCACCTGATGCCCAGGGGCAGGTATGACAAAGTTTTAGCACTAGCTGTATCTATCCTCCCTCTCCCAGGCTTGCTGCATCTCACCTGATGCCCAGGGACAGGTATGACAAGGTGTTAGCACTTGTTGTACCTATCCTCCCTCTCCCTGCTGTGCTGCGTCTCACCTGATGCCCATGGACAGGTATGACAAGGTGTTAGCACTAGCTGTATCCATCCTCCCTCTCCCCGGCTGGCTGCGTCTCACCTGATGCCCAGGGACAAGTATGACGAGGTGATAGCACTAGCTGTATCTATCCTCCCTCTCCTCGGCTGGCTGCATCTCACCTGATGCCCATGGGCAGGTATGACAAGGTGTTAGCACTAGCTGTATCTATCCTCCCTCTCCTCGGCTGGCTGCATCTCACCTGATGCCCAGGGACAGGTATGACAAGGTGTTAGCACTAGTTGTATCTATTCTCCCTCTCCCCGGCTGGCTGCGTCTCACCTGATGCCCAGGGACAGGTATGACAAGGTGTTAGCACTAGCTGTATCTATCCCCCCTCTCCCAGGCTGGCTGCGTCTCACCTGATGCCCAGGGACAGGTATGACAAGGTGTTAGCACTCGCTATATCTATCCTTCCTCTCTCAGGCTGGCTGCGTCTCACCTGATGCCCAGGGACAGGTATGACAAGGTGATAGCACTCGCTGTATCTATCCTCCCTCTCCCCGGCTTGCTGCATCTCACCTGATGCCCATGGGCAGGTATGACAAGGTGTTAGCACTAGCTGTATCTATCCTCCCTCTCCCTGGCTGGCTGCACCTCACCTGATGCCCAGGGACAGGTATGACAAGGTGATAGCACTAGCTGTATCTATCCTCCCTCTCTCCGGCTGGCTGCGTCTCACCTGATGCCCATGGGCAGGTATGACAAGGTGCTAGCACTAGCTGTATCTATCCTCCCTCTCCCTGGCTGGCTGCACCTCACCTGATGCCCAGGGACAGGTATGACAAGGTGTTAGCACTAGCTGTATCCATCCTCCCTCTCCCAGGCTGGCTGCGTCTCACCTGATGCCCAGGGACAGGTATGACAAGGTGATAGCACTAGCTGTATCTATCCTCCCTCTCTCCGGCTGGCTGCGTCTCACCTGATGCCCATGGGCAGGTATGACAAGGTGTTAGCACTAGCTGTATTTATCCTCCCTCTCCCAGGCTTACTGCGTCTCACCTGATGCCCAGGGACAGGTATGACAAGGTGTTAGCACTAGCTGTATCTATCCTCCCTCTCCCAGGCTTGCTGCGTCTCACCTGATGCCCATGGGCAGGTATGACAAGGTGCTAGCACTAGCTGTATCTATCCTCCCTCTCCCCGGCTGGCTGCGCCTCACCTGATGCCCAGGGGCAGGTATGACAAGGTGATAGCACTAGCTGTATCTATTCTCCCTCTTCCAGGCTTGCTGCGTCTCACCTGATGCCCATGGACAGGTATGACAAGGTGTTAGCACTAGCTGTATCTATTCTCCCTCTTCCAGGCTTGCTGCATCTCACCTGATGCCCATGGACAGGTATGACAAGGTGTTAGCACTAGCTGTATCCATCCTCCCTCTCCCCGGCTGGCTGCGTCTCACCTGATGCCCAGGGGCAGGTATGACAAGGTTTTAGCACTAGCTGTATCTATCCTCCCTCTCCCAGGCTGGCTGCGTCTCACCTGATGCCCATGGGCAGGTATGACAAGGTGATAGCACTAGCTGTATCTATTCTCCCTCTTCCAGGCTTGCTGCGTCTCACCTGATGCCCATGGGCAGGTATGACAAGGTGTTAGCACTAGCTGTATCCATCCTCCCTCTCCCAGGCTTGCTGCGTCTCACCTGATGCCCAGGGACAGGTATGACAAGGTTTTAGCACTAGCTGTATCTATCCTCCCTCTCCCAGGCTTGCTGCGTCTCACCTGATGCCCAGGGGCAGGTATGACAAGGTGTTAGCACTAGCTGTATCCATCCTCCCTCTCCCAGGCTTGCTGCGTCTCACCTGATGCCCAGGGGCAGGTATGACAAGGTGTTAGCACTAGCTGTATCTATCCTCCCTCTCTCCGGCTGGCTGCGTCTCACCTGATGCCCAGGGGCAGGTATGACAAGGCGTTAGCAGTAACTGTATCTATCCTCCCTCTCCCAGGCTGGCTGCATCTCACCTGATGCCCATGGGCAGGTATGACAAGGTGTTAGCACTAGCTGTATCTATTCTCCCTCTTCCAGGCTTGCTGCATCTCACCTGATGCCCATGGGCAGGTATGACAAGGCGTTAGCACTAGCTGTATCTATCCTCCCTCTCCCAGGCTTGCTGCGTCTCACCTGATGCCCATGGGCAGGTATGACAAGGTGATAGCACTAGCTGTATCTATCCTCCCTCTCCCAGGCTTGCTGCATCTCACCTGATGCCCATGGGCAGGTATGACAAGGCGTTAGCAGTAACTGTATCTATCCTCCCTCTCCCAGGCTGGCTGCATCTCACCTGATGCCCATGGGCAGGTATGACAAGGTGATAGCACTAGCTGTATCTATCCTCCCTCTCCCCGGCTGGCTGCGTCTCACCTGATGCCCAGGGACAGGTATGACAAGGTGTTAGCACTAGCTGTATCTATCCTCCCTCTCCCCGACTGTCTGCATCTCACTTGATGCCCATGGGTAGGTATGACAAGGCGTTAGCACTAGCTGTATCTATCCTCCCTCTCCCAGGCTTGCTGCGTCTCACCTGATGCCCATGGGCAGGTATGACAAGGTGATAGCACTAGCTGTATCTATCCTCCCTCTCCCAGGCTGGCTGCATCTCACCTGATGCCCATGGGCAGGTATGACAAGGTGTTAGCACTAGCTGTATCTATTCTCCCTCTTCCAGGCTTGCTGCGTCTCACCTGATGCCCATGGGCAGGTATGACAAGGCGTTAGCACTAGCTGTATCCATCCTCCCTCTCCCAGGCTTGCTGCGTCTCACCTGATGCCCAGGGACAGGTATGACAAGGTTTTAGCACTAGCTGTATCTATCCTCCCTCTCCCTGGCTGGCTGCACCTCACCTGATGCCCAGGGACAGGTATGACAAGGTGATAGCACTAGCTGTATCTATCCTCCCTCTCCCCGGCTGGCGGCGTCTCACCTGATGCCCATGGGCAGGTATGACAAGGCTTGGGCGATGGAGACGTGCTCCAGCTGGAAAGGTTTCCGTTTCTCGGGGAAGTCGTGTGCCAGGCAGATCCTCCAGCCGTCTTGGGGCACCCTGTACCCGAGGGATGCCCCCTGGTATCTCTCTATCAGAGCCTGAGATCCGTCCATGTCTGACTGCAGAGAGAAGTGTCCCAGCTCCAGGCCACGGCAAACTGTCTGTCACACCCAGCAGAGCAAAGTCCTCTGCAGATTCCTGCAACACAGATGTCACCAACGTCATTCACCCCACTGTGACTGTGTGCAGCGCAGGTGTCAGTGTGTGTGGTATAGCAGTACAGGTGGCAGTGTGTGTGGTATAGCAGTACAGGTGGCAGTGTGTGCCGTGCAGGTGGCAGTGTGTGTGGTATAGCAGTACAGGTGGCAGTGTGTGCAGCGCAGGTGTCAGTGTGTGTGGTATAGCAGTACAGGTGTCAGTGTGTGTGGTATAGCAGTACAGGTGTCAGTGTGTGTGGTATAGCAGTACAGGTGTCAGTGTGTGTGGTATAGCAGTACAGGTGGCAGTGTGTGTGGTATAGCAGTACAGGTGGCAGTGTGTGTGGTATAGCAGTACAGGTGGCAGTGTGTGTGGTATAGCAGTACAGGTGGCAGTGTGTGTGGTACAGCAGTACAGGTGGCAGTGTGTGTGGTATAGCAGTACAGGTGGCACTGTGTGTGGTATAGCAGTACAGGTGGCAGTGTGTGTGGTATAGCAGTAAAGGTGGCAGTGTGTGTGGTATAGCAGTACAGGTGGCAGTGTGTGTGGTACAGCAGTACAGGTGGCAGTGTGTGTGGTACAGCAGTACAGGTGGCAGTGTGTGTGGTATAGCAGTACAGGTGGCAATGTGTGCAGTACAGGTGTCAGTGTGTGTGGTATAGCAGTACAGGTGTCAGTGTGTGTGGTATAGCAGTACAGGTGGCAGTGTGTGCCGTGCAGGTGGCAGTGTGTGTGGTATAGCAGTACAGGTGTCAGTGTGTGTGGTATAGCAGTACAGGTGTCAGTGTGTGCCGTGCAGGTGGCAGTGTGTGCAGTACAGGTGTCAGTGCGTGCCCTACAGGTGTCAGTGTGTGCAGTGCAGGTGTCATTGTGTGTGGTATAGCAGTACAGGTGTCAGTGTGTGCCGTGCAGGTGGCAGTGTGTGCAGTACAGGTGTCAATGCGTGCCCTACAGGTGGCAGTGTGTGCAGTACAGGTGTCAGTGTGTGTGGTATAGCAGTACAGGTGGCAGTGTGTGCAGCGCAGGTGTCAGTGTGTGTGGTACAGCAGTACAGGTGTCAGTGTGTGTGGTATAGCAGTACAGGTGTCAGTGTGTGTGGTATAGCAGTACAGGTGGCAGTGTGTGCTGTACAGGTGGCAGTGTGTGTGGTATAGCAGTACAGGTGTCAGTGTGTGTGGTATAGCAGTACAGGTGTCAGTGTGTGTGGTATAGCAGTACAGGTGGCAGTGTGTGCTGTGCAGGTGGCAGTGTGTGTGGTATAGCAGTACAGGTGGCAGTGTGTGTGGTATAGCAGTACAGGTGTCAGTGTGTGTGGTATAGCAGTACAGGTGGCAGTGTGTGCAGCGCAGGTGTCAGTGTGTGTGGTACAGCAGTATAGGTGTCAGTGTGTGTGGTATAGCAGTACAGGTGGCAGTGTGTGTGGTATAGCAGTACAGGTGGCAGTGTGTGCAGCGCAGGTGTCAGTGTGTGTGGTATAGCAGTACAGGTGGCAGTGTGTGCTGTGCAGGTGGCAGTGTGTGCAGTACAGGTGTCAGTGCGTGCCCTACAGGTGGCAGTGTGTGCAGTACAGGTGTCAGTGTGTGTGGTATAGCAGTACAGGTGTCAGTGTGTGTGGTATAGCAGTACAGGTGGCAGTGTGTGCCGTGCAGGTGGCAGTGTGTGTGGTATAGCAGTACAGGTGTCAGTGTGTGTGGTATAGCAGTACAGGTGGCAGTGTGTGCAGCGCAGGTGTCAGTGTGTGTGGTATAGCAGTACAGGTGGCAGTGTGTGCTGTGCAGGTGGCAGTGTGTGCAGTACAGGTGTCAGTGCGTGCCCTACAGGTGGCAGTGTGTGCAGTACAGGTGTCAGTGTGTGTGGTATAGCAGTACAGGTGTCAGTGTGTGTGGTATAGCAGTACAGGTGGCAGTGTGTGCCGTGCAGGTGGCAGTGTGTGTGGTATAGCAGTACAGGTGTCAGTGTGTGTGGTATAGCAGTACAGGTGGCAGTGTGTGCAGCGCAGGTGTCAGTGTGTGTGGTACAGCAGTACCGGTGTCAGTGTGTGTGGTATAGCAGTACAGGTGGCAGTGTGTGTGGTACAGCAGTACAGGTGGCAGTGTGTGTGGTACAGCAGTACAGGTGTCAGTGTGTGTGGTACAGCAGTACAGGTGTCAGTGTGTGTGGTATAGCAGTACAGGTGGCAGTGTGTGCAGCGCAGGTGTCAGTGTGTGTGGTATAGCAGTACAGGTGTCAGTGTGTGTGGTATAGCAGTACAGGTGGCAGTGTGTGCCATGCAGGTGGCAGTGTGTGTGGTATAGCAGTACAGGTGTCAGTGTGTGCTGTGCAGGTGGCAGTGTGTGTGGTACAGCAGTACAGGTGTCAGTGTGTGTGGTATAGCAGTACAGGTGTCAGTGTGTGTGGTATAGCAGTACAGGTGTCAGTGTGTGCAGCGCAGGTGTCAGTGTGTGTGGTACAGCAGTACAGGTGTCAGTGTGTGTGGTATAGCAGTACAGGTGGCAGTGTGTGCAGCGCAGGTGTCAGTGTGTGTGGTACAGCAGTACAGGTGTCAGTGTGTGTGGTATAGCAGAACAGGTGTCAGTGTGTGCCGTGCAGGTGGCAGTGTGTGCAGCGCAGGTGTCAGTGTGTGTGGTACAGCAGTACAGGTGTCAGTGTGTGTGGTATAGCAGTACAGGTGGCAGTGTGTGCAGCGCAGGTGTCAGTGTGTGTGGTATAGCAGTACAGGTGTCAGTGTGTGCCGTGCAGGTGGCAGTGTGTGCAGTACAGGTGTCAGTGTGTGTGGTACAGCAGTACAGGTGTCAGTGTGTGTGGTATAGCAGTACAGGTGGCAGTGTGTGCCGTGCAGGTGGCAGTGTGTGTGGTATAGCAGTACAGGTGTCAGTGTGTGTGGTATAGCAGTACAGGTGGCAGTGTGTGTGGTATAGCAGTACAGGTGGCAGTGTGTGCAGCGCAGGTGTCAGTGTGTGTGGTACAGCAGTACAGGTGTCAGTGTGTGTGGTATAGCAGTACAGGTGTCAGTGTGTGCCGTGCAGGTGGCAGTGTGTGTGGTATAGCAGTACAGGTGTCAGTGTGTGTGGTAGAGCAGTACAGGTGGCAGTGTGTGCAGCGCAGGTGGCAGTGTGTGTGGTACAGCAGTACAGGTGTCAGTGTGTGTGGTATAGCAGTACAGGTGTCAGTGTGTGTGGTATAGCAGTAAAGGTGGCAGTGTGTGCAGCGCAGGTGTCAGTGTGTGTGGTACAGCAGTACAGGTGTCAGTGTGTGTGGTATAGCAGTACAGGTGTCAGTGTGTGTGGTATAGCAGTACAGGTGGCAGTGTGTGCAGCGCAGGTGTCAGTGTGTGTGGTACAGCAGTACAGATGTCAGTGTGTGTGGTATAGCAGTACAGGTGTCAGTGTGTGTGGTATAGCAGTACAGGTGTCAGTGTGTGTGGTATAGCAGTACAGGTGTCAGTGTGTGTGGTATAGCAGTACAGGTGGCAGTGTGTGCAGCGCAGGTGTCAGTGTGTGTGGTACAGCAGTACAGGTGTCAGTGTGTGTGGTATAGCAGTACAGGTGTCAGTGTGTGTGGTATAGCAGTACAGGTGGCAGTGTGTGCAGCGCAGGTGTCAGTGTAATTGGTACAGCAGTACAGGTGTCAGTGTGTGTGGTATAGCAGTACAGGTGTCAGTGTGTGTGGTATAGCAGTACAGGTGGCAGTGTGTGTGGTACAGCAGTACAGGTGGCAGTGTGTGTGGTACAGCAGTACAGGTGTCAGTGTGTGTGGTACAGCAGTACAGGTGTCAGGGTGTGTGGTATAGCAGTACAGGTGTCAGTGTGTGTGGTATAGCAGTACAGGTGGCAGTGTGTGTGGTACAGCAGTACAGGTGGCAGTGTGTGTGGTACAGCAGTACAGGTGGCAGTGTGTGTGGTACAGCAGTACAGGTGTCAGTGTGTGTGGTATAGCAGTACAGGTGGCAGTGTGTGCCGTGCAGGTGGCAGTGTGTGTGGTATAGCAGTACAGGTGTCAGTGTGTGCTGTGCAGGTGGCAGTGTGTGTGGTACAGCAGTACAGGTGTCAGTGTGTGTGGTATAGCAGTACAGGTGTCAGTGTGTGTGGTATAGCAGTACAGGTGTCAGTGTGTGCAGCGCAGGTGTCAGTGTGTGTGGTACAGCAGTACAGGTGTCAGTGTGTGTGGTATAGCAGTACAGGTGGCAGTGTGTGCAGCGCAGGTGTCAGTGTGTGTGGTACAGCAGTACAGGTGTCAGTGTGTGTGGTATAGCAGTACAGGTGTCAGTGTGTGCCGTGCAGGTGGCAGTGTGTGTGGTATAGCAGTACAGGTGTCAGTGTGTGTGGTATAGCAGTACAGGTGGCAGTGTGTGCAGCGCAGGTGTCAGTGTGTGTGGTACAGCAGTACAGGTGTCAGTGTGTGTGGTATAGCAGTACAGGTGTCAGTGTGTGTGGTATAGCAGTACAGGTGTCAGTGTGTGCAGCGCAGGTGTCAGTGTGTGTGGTACAGCAGTACAGGTGTCAGTGTGTGTGGTATAGCAGTACAGGTGTCAGTGTGTGCCGTGCAGGTGTCAGTGTGTGTGGTACAGCAGTACAGGTGTCAGTGTGTGTGGTATAGCAGTACAGGTGTCAGTGTGTGTGGTATAGCAGTACAGGTGGCAGTGTGTGCCGTGCAGGTGGCAGTGTGTGTGGTATAGCAGTACAGGTGTCAGTGTGTGTGGTATAGCAGTACAGGTGGCAGTGTGTGCAGCACAGGTGTCAGTGTGTGTGGTACAGCAGTACAGGTGTCAGTGTGTGTGGTACAGCAGTACAGGTGTCAGTGTGTGTGGTATAGCAGTACAGGTGTCAGTGTGTGCCGTGCAGGTGGCAGTGTGTGTGGTATAGCAGTACAGGTGTCAGTGTGTGTGGTATAGCAGTACAGGTGGCAGTGTGTGCAGCACAGGTGTCAGTGTGTGTGGTACAGCAGTACAGGTGTCAGTGTGTGTGGTATAGCAGTACAGGTGGCAGTGTGTGTGGTATAGCAGTACAGGTGGCAGTGTGTGCCGTGCCGGTGGCAGTGTGTGTGGTATAGCAGTACAGGTGTCAGTGTGTGTGGTATAGCAGTACAGGTGGCAGTGTGTGCAGCGCAGATGTCAGTGTGTGTGGTACAGCAGTACAAGTGTCAGTGTGTGTGGTATAGCAGTACAGGTGTCAGTGTGTGCAGCGCAGGTGTCAGTGTGTGTGGTACAGCAGTACAGGTGTCAGTGTGTGTGGTATAGCAGTACAGGTGTCAGTGTGTGTGGTATAGCAGTACAGGTGTCAGTGTGCCATGCAGGTGTCAGTGTGTGCAGTAAAGGTGTCAGTGCGTGCCCTACAGGTGTCAGTATGTGCAGTACAGCAGTACAGGTGGTAGCTTGGCAGTGTGTGCAGTACAGGTGTCAGTGTGTGTGGTACAGCAGTACAGGTGTCAGTGTGTGTGGTATAGCAGTACAGGTGTCAGTGTGTGTGGTATAGCAGTACAGGTGTCAGTGTGCCATGCAGGTGTCAGTGTGTGCAGTAAAGGTGTCAGTGCGTGCCCTACAGGTGTCAGTATGTGCAGTACAGGTGGCAGTGTGTGCAGTACAGGTGTCAGCTTGGCAGCGTGTGCAGAACAGGTGTCAGTTTGGCAGTGTGTTGAGGTGTCAGCTTGGCAGTGTGTGCAGTACAGGTGCCAGTGTGTGCAGGTGTCGCCTTGGCAGTGTGTGCAGTACAGATGTCAGCTTGGCAGTATGTGTATTACAGGTGTCAGTGTGTGCAGTACAGGTGGCAGTGTGTACAGGTGTCAGTGTGTGCAGTACAGGTGGCAGTGTGTACAGGTGTCAGCTTGGCAGTGTGTGCAGTACAGGTGTCAGCTTGGCAGCTTGTGCAGAACAGGTGTCAGTTTGGCAGTGTGTTCAGTACAGGTGCCAGTGTGTGCAGGTGTCGCCTTGGCAGTGTGTGCAGTACAGATGTCAGCTTGGCAGTATGTGTATTACAGGTGTCAGTGTGTGCAGTACAGGTGTCAGTGTGTGCAGTACACGTGGCAGTGTGTGCAGAACAGGTGGCAGGGTGTAAGCTTGGCAGTGTGCGCAGTACAGGTGGCAGTGTGTGCAGTACAGGTTTAAGCTTGGCAGTGTGTGCAGTATAGGTGTCAGCTTGGCAGTGTGCACAGTACAGGTGGCAGTGTGTGCAGTACAGCTGTAACTTGGCAGTGTGCGCAGTACAGGTGGCAGTGTGTGCAGTACAGGTTTAAGCTTGGCAGTGTGTGCAGTATAGGTGTCAGCTTGGCAGTGTGCACAGTACAGGTGGCAGTGTGTGCAGTACAGGTGTAAGCTTGGCAGTGTATGCAATACAGGTGTCAGCTTGGCAGTGTATGCAATACAGGTGTCAGCTTGGCAGTGTATGCAATACAGGTGTCAGCTTGGCAGAGTGTGCAGTACAGGTGGCAGTGTGTGCAGTACAGGTGTCAGCTTGGCAGTGTATGCAATACAGGTGTCAGCTTGGCAGTGTGTGCAGTATAGGTGGCAGTGTGTGCAGTATAGGTGGCAGTGTGTGCAGTACAGGTGTAAGCTTGGCAGTGTGTGCAGTACAGGTGGCAGTGTGTGCAGTACAGGTGGCAGTGTGTACAGTACAAGTGTAAGCTTGGCAGTGTGTACAGGTGTCAGCTTGGCAGTGTGTGCAGTACAGTTGGCAGCTTGGCAGTGTGTGCAGTACAGTTGGCAGTGTGTGCAGTACAGTTGGCAGCTTGGCATTGTGTTCAGGTGTCAGCTTGGCAGTGTGCAGTACAGGTGTAAGCTTGGCAGTGTATGCAATACAGGTGTCAGCTTGGCAGAGTGTGCAGTACAGGTGGCAGTGTGTGCAGTACAGGTGGCAGTGTGTGCAGTATCGGTGGCAGTGCGTGCAGTATAGATGGCAGTGCGTGCAGTACAGGTGTCAGCTTGGCAGTGTGTGCAGTACAGGTGGCAGTGTGTGCAGTACAGGTGTCAGCTTGGCAGTGTGTACAGGTGTCAGCTTGGCAGTGTGTGTAGTATAGGTGGCAGTGTGTGCAGTATAGGTGGCAGTGTGTGCAGTATAGGTGGCAGTGTGTGCCTGGCAGTCATACCTCATGCTGCAGCAGAGTGATATGAGGAGGCAATAAGCACAGACTGGTATAGGAGCTCATGTGCTTTACAGGAAGTAAAATTCACAGACAGTAGGAGAGTGAACCTGATAAACTAGTCTCATCCCAGCCTTCTAACCATGGAAGCAAGCCAGAGGTGTAAAACTTGTTCCACCAGAGAAGTAGGCTGTGTGTGATACAGGCTGTGTGTGTGATATAAGGTGTGTGTGATACAGGCTGTGTGTGATATAAGGTGTGTGTGATACAGGCTGTGTGCGATATAAGGGGTGTGTGATATAGGCCGTGTGTGATACAGGCTGTGTGTGATACTTGTGTGTGATATAAGGGGTGTGTGATGTAGGCCGTGTGTGATGTAGGCCGTGTGTGGTGTAGGCCGTGTGTGGTGTAGGCCGTGTGTGGTGTAGGCCGTGTGTGGTGTAGGCTGTGTGCGATACGGGCTGTGTGTGATACAGGATGTGTGTGATACAGGATGTGTGTGATATATAGGCTGTGTGTGATATATAGGCTGTGTGTGATATATAGGCTGTGTGTGATATAGGCTGTGTGTGATATAGGCTGTGTGTGATATATAGGCTGTGTGTGATATAGGACGTGTGTGATATAGGACGTGTGTGATATAGGACGTGTGTGATATATAGGCTGTGTGTGATATATAGGCTGTGTGTGATATAGGACGTGTGTGATATAGGATGTGTGTGGTGTAGGACGTGTGTGATACAGGACGTGTGTGATACAGGACGTGTGTGAAATAGGCCGTGTGTGAAATAGGCCGTGTGTGAAATAGGCCGTGTGCGAAATAGGCCGTGTGCGAAATAGGCCGTGTGCGAAATAGGCCGTGTGCGAAATAGGCCGTGTGCGAAATAGGCCGTGTGCGAAATAGGCCGTGTGCGAAATAGGCCGTGTGTGATATAGGATGTGTGTGATATAGGATGAGTGTGATACATGCATAGTTTGGCAGTGTGTGCAGTATAGGTGTCAGTGTGTGCAGTACAGGTGTCAGCTTGGCAGTGTATACAGGTGTCAGCTTGGCAGTGTGTGCAGTACAGGTGTCAGCTTGGCAGTGTATGCAATACAGGTGTCAGCTTGGCAGTGTGTGCAGTATAGGTGCAGTGTGTGCAGTACAGGTGTCAGCTTGGCAGTGTGTGCAGTATAGGTGGCAGTGTGTGCAGTACAGGTGGCAGTGTGTGCAGTATAGGTGTCAGCTTGGCAGTGTGTACAGCTTGGCAGTACGTTCAATATAGGTGTCAGTGTGTGCAGTACAGGTGTCAGCTTGACAGTGTGTGCAGTACAGGTGGCAGTGTGTGCAGTACAGGTGTCAGCTTGGCAGCGTATGCAATACAGGTGTCAGCTTGGCAGAGTGTGCAGTACAGGTGGCAGTGTGTGCAGTACAGGTGTCAGCTTGGCAGTGTATGCAATACAGATGTCAGCTTGGCAGAGTGTGCAGTACAGGTGGCAGTGTGTGCAGTACAGGTGTCAGCTTGGCAGCGTATGCAATACAGATGTCAGCTTGGCAGAGTGTGCAGTACAGGTGGCAGTGTGTGCAGTACAGGTGTCAGCTTGGCAGTGTATGCAATACAGGTGTCAGCTTGGCAGTGTGTGCAGTATAGGTGGCAGTGTGTGCAGTATAGGTGGCAGTGTGTGCAGTACAGGTGTCAGCTTGGCAGTGTGTGCAGTATAGGTGGCAGTGTGTGCAGTACAGGAGGCAGTGTATGCAATACAGGTGTCAGCTTGGCAGTGTGTGCAGTATAGGTGGCAGTGTGTGCAGTATAGGTAGCAGTGTGTGCAGTACAGGTGGCAGTGTGTGCAGTACAGGTGGCAGTGTGTGCAGTATAGGTAGCAGTGTGTGCAGTATAGGTGGCAGTGTGTGCAGTACAGGTGGCAGTGTGTGCAGTACAGGTGGCAGTGTGTGCAGTACAGGTGTCCGCTTGGCAGTGTGTACAGGTGTCAGCTTGGCAGTGTGTACAGTATAGGTGGCAGTGTGTGCAGTATAGGTAGCAGTGTGTGCAGTATAGGTGGCAGTGTGTGCAGTATAGGTAGCAGTGTGTGCAGTATAGGTGGCAGTGTGTGCAGTACAGGTGGCAGTGTGTGCAGTACAGGTGGCAGTGTGTGCAGTACAGGTGTCAGCTTGGCAGTGTGTACAGTATAGGTGGCAGTGTGTGCAGTATAGGTGGCAGTGTGTGCAGTATAGGTGGCAGTGTGTGCCTGGCAGTCATACCTCATGCTGCAGCAGAGTGATATGAGGAGGCAATAAGCACAGACTGGTATAGGAGCTCATGTGCTTTACAGGAAGTAAAATTCACAGACAGTAGGAGAGTGAACCTGATAAACTAGTCTCATCCCAGCCTTCTAACCATGGAAGCAAGCCAGAGGTGTAAAACTTGTTCCACCAGAGACGTAGGCCGTATGTGATACAAGCTGTGTGTGATACAGGCTGTGTGTGATATTGGCTGTGTGTGATACTTGTGTGTGATATAAGGGGTGTGTGATATAGGCCGTGTGTGATGTGGGCCGTGTGTGATGTGGGCCGTGTGTGATGTGGGCCGTGTGCGAGTTCTAATTGATGGGGATTTAAACTTCAGAACTCAAATCTCTGCTGTGGTGAAATCATCCTATTTTCACCTGAAGAACATTGCAAAAATCAAGCACCTCATCCCCCAGAAGCTCTGCCAACCTTAGTCCATGCCTTCATCACATCCCGACTGGACTACTGCAATGCTCTCTACACTGGCCTTCCAAAAAAGGTCTTGTACCGCCTACAGCTGATACAGAATACTGCTTCCAGACTGCTAACCAACCAACCCCGTCACTGCCACATAACGCCAGTCCTGCATTCCCTTCACTGGCTACCTATAGAATGGAGGGTCCTATTCAAGATCGGCCTACTGACATTTAAATCACTGAATAATCTAGGCCCTGGATACATGAAAGATATGTTGCAGCTGCGTAGCAATCCCCACATTTTCAGATCCACAGGTTCTAATAATCTAGTCATACCCAGAGTCCACTTGGAAACTTTTGGTCCCAGAGCCTTCTGTCATGCTGCCCCTACGTTTTGGAACTCCTTACCTCAACAGATCAGGACAGCTCCATCCCTGGATGTGTCGAAATCCAGACTGAAAACCCACCTGTTCATTTTGGCATTTGCAGAAATATAACTTTTGTTGTGTGAATACTTCATCCTACTACCAATTACTGAATCTGAGAGAGCCTAAGCGCTTTGAGTCCGATGGGAGAAAAGCGCTATAGAAATGTTATTGTATTGTATTGTATTGATGTGGGCCGTGTGTGATGTAGGCCGTGTGTGATATATAGGCTGTGTGTGATATATAGGCTGTGTGTGATATATAGGCTGTGTGTGATATAGGACGTGTGTGATATAGGACGTGTGTGATATTGACTGTGTGCGATATTGACTGTGTGCGATATTGACTGTGTGCGATATGGGCTGTGTGCGATACGGGCTGTGTGCGATACAGGATGTGTGTGATGTAGGCTGTGTGTAATATATAGGCTGTGTGTGATATATAGGCTGTGTGTGATATATAGGCTGTGTGTGATATATAGGCTGTGTGTGATATATAGGCTGTGTGTGATATATAGGCTGTGTGTGATATATAGGCTGTGTGTGATATATAGGCTGTGTGTGATATATAGGACGTGTGTGATATAGGCCGTGTGTGATATAGGCCGTGTGTGATATAGGCCGTGTGTGATATAGGCCGTGTGTGATATAGGCCGTGTGTGATATAGGCCGTGTGTGATATAGGCCGTGTGTGATGTAGGCCGTGTGTGATACAGGATGTGTGTGATGTAGGCTGTGTGTGATATAGGACGTGTGTGATATAGGATGTGTGTGGTGTAGGCCGTGTGTGATATAGGCCGTGTGTGATATAGGCCGTGTGTGATGTAGGCCGTGTGTGATGTAGGCCGTGTGTGATGTAGGCCGTGTGTGATGTAGGCCGTGTGTGATATAGGCCGTGTGTGATATAGGCCGTGTGTGATATAGGCCGTGTGTGATGTAGGCCGTGTGTGATACAGGATGTGTGTGATGTAGGCTGTGTGTGATATAGGACGTGTGTGATATAGGACGTGTGTGATATAGGATGTGTGTGGTGTAGGCCGTGTGTGATATAGGCCGTGTGTGATGTAGGCCGTGTGTGATACAGGATGTGTGTGATGTAGGCTGTGTGTGATATAGGACATGTGTGATATAGGACGTGTGTGATATAGGATGTGTGTGGTGTAGGCGTGTGTGATATAGGCCGTGTGTGATATAGGCCGTGTGTGATATAGGCCGTGTGTGATATAGGCCGTGTGTGATGTAGGCCGTGTGTGATGTAGGCCGTGTGTGATGTAGGCCGTGTGTGATGTAGGCCGTGTGTGATGTAGGCCGTGTGTGATGTAGGCCGTGTGTGATGTAGGCCGTGTGTGATGTAGGCCGTGTGTGATGTAGGCCGTGTGTGATATACGCCGTGTGTGATATAGGCCGTGTGTGATATAGGCCGTGTGTGATATAGGCCGTGTGTGATATAGGCCGTGTGTGATATAGGCCGTGTGTGATATAGGCCGTGTGTGATATAGGCCGTGTGTGATATAGGCCGTTTGTGATATTGACTGTGTGATATAGGATATGAAAAAAAGAGAGAACATGACTGTGCCTGAATCCCTCTCACCACACAAGTCACAATGGAGAGGCTGGGAGGTGAAGCAGCAGCAGGAGTTGGGGCAAGTTGTAGAATTGGCTCCAATGTACGGCCACTGAAGGGTGAAGTGCAGCCGTTTCTGAGCAGAGGGGATATTCTGACTCCAGTTCTGCTGTAAGGGGCTCTTGCCCACCTCTATTGCCTGGAGGACGGGGGGGGGGGGGGGGTAATATAAGGAAAGGAGTTTGGGGTGCTCTCTGGTTGTCTCATAGCAGGCAACCCCACCCAGGCCTGTATGGAAAGTCATTTGTACATGATTATTTACCCCAGTGAGTTATAAGTAAGATACACGCCGGCACAGTATTGTGTGTGTCGTCAGTAGTGTGCACTCTCATCCCAGGCTCTGCTCTGCCAGTTGTGCTTGTATGAACATGGTGCGGTCACCAGCACAGGGCAGCAAAGCGCAGTCCACTCAGCTCAGTGACATGGAGCTCACCTGTGTCACAGCACTGTGCCCTGTCGGATAGTGACATGGAGCTCACCTGTGTCACAGCACTGTGCCCTGTCTGATAGTGACATGGAGCTCACCTGTGTCACAGCACTGTGCCCTGTCTGATAGTGACATGGAGCTCACCTGTGTCACAGCACTGTGCCCTGTCTGATAGTGACATGGAGCTCACCTGTGTCACAGCACTGTGCCCTGTCTGATAGTGACATGGAGCTCACCTGTGTCACAGCACTGTGCCCTGATAGTGACATGGAGCTCACCTGTGTCACAGCACTGTGCCCTGATAGTGACATGGAGCTCACCTGTGTCACAGCACTGTGCCCTGATAGTGACATGGAGCTCACCTGTGTCACAGCACTGTGCCCTGATAGTGACATGGAGCTCACCTGTGTCACAGCACTGTGCCCTGTCTGATAGTGACATGGAGCTCACCTGTGTCACAGCACTGTGCCCTGTCTGATAGTGACATGGAGCTCACCTGTGTCACAGCACTGTGCCCTGATAGTGACATGGAGCTCACCTGTGTCACAGCACTGTGCCCTGATAGTGACATGGAGCTCACCTGTGTCACAACACTGTGCCCTGTCTGATAGTGACATGGAGCTCACCTGTGTCACAGCACTGTTCCCTGTCTGATAGTGACATGGAGCTCACCTGTGTCACAGCACTGTGCCCTGATAGTGACATGGAGCTCACCTGTGTCACAGCACTGTGCCCTGTCTGATAGTGACATGGAGCTCACCTGTGTCACAGCACTGTGCCCTGATAGTGACATGGAGCTCGCCTGTGTCACAGCACTGTGCCCTGATAGTGACATGGAGCTCGCCTGTGTCACAGCACTGTGCCCTGTCTGATAGTGACATGGAGCTCACCTGTGTCACAGCACTGTGCCCTGTCTGATAGTGACATGGAGCTCACCTGTGTCACAGCACTGTGCCCTGTCTGATAGTGACATGGAGCTCACCTGTGTCACAGCACTGTGCCCTGTCTGATAGTGACATGGAGCTCACCTGTGTCACAGCACTGTGCCCTGATAGTGACATGGAGCTCACCTGTGTCACAGCACTGTGCCCTGATAGTGACATGGAGCTCACCTGTGTCACAACACTGTGCCCTGTCTGATAGTGACATGGAGCTCACCTGTGTCACAGCACTGTGCCCTGATAGTGACATGGAGCTCGCCTGTGTCACAGCACTGTGCCCTGATAGTGACATGGAGCTCACCTGTGTCACAGCACTGTGCCCTGATAGTGACATGGAGCTCACCTGTGTCACAGCACTGTGCCCTGATAGTGACATGGAGCTCACCTGTGTCACAGCACTGTGCCCTGATAGTGACATGGAGCTCACCTGTGTCACAGCACTGTGCCCTGTCTGATAGTGACATGGAGCTCACCTGTGTCACAGCACTGTGCCCTGATAGTGACATGGAGCTCGCCTGTGTCACAGCACTGTGCCCTGTCTGATAGTGACATGGAGCTCACCTGTGTCACAGCACTGTGCCCTGTCTGATAGTGACATGGAGCTCACCTGTGTCACAGCACTGTGCCCTGTCTGATAGTGACATGGAGCTCACCTGTGTCACAGCACTGTGCCCTGATAGTGACATGGAGCTCACCTGTGTCACAGCACTGTGCCCTGATAGTGACATGGAGCTCACCTGTGTCACAGCACTGTGCCCTGTCTAATAGTGACATGGAGCTCACCTGTGTCACAGCACTGTGCCCTGATAGTGACATGGAGCTCACCTGTGTCACAGCACTGTGCCCTGTCTGATAGTGACATGGAGCTCACCTGTGTCACAGCACTGTGCCCTGTCTGATAGTGACATGGAGCTCACCTGTGTCACAGCACTGTGCCCTGATAGTGACATGGAGCTCGCCTGTGTCACAGCACTGTGCCCTGTCTGATAGTGACATGGAGCTCACCTGTGTCACAGCACTGTGCCCTGTCTGATAGTGACATGGAGCTCACCTGTGTCACAGCACTGTGCCCTGATAGTGACATGGAGCTCACCTGTGTCACAGCACTGTGCCCTGTCTGATAGTGACATGGAGCTCACCTGTGTCACAGCACTGTGCCCTGATAGTGACATGGAGCTCACCTGTGTCACAGCACTGTGCCCTGATAGTGACATGGAGCTCACCTGTGTCACAGCACTGTGCCCTGATAGTGACATGGAGCTCACCTGTGTCACAGCACTGTGCCCTGTCTAATAGTGACATGGAGCTCACCTGTGTCACAGCACTGTGCCATGTCTGATAGTGACATGGAGCTCACCTGTGTCACAGCACTGTGCCCTGTCTGATAGTGACATGGAGCTCGCCTGTGTCACAGCACTGTGCCCTGATAGTGACATGGAGCTCACCTGTGTCACAGCACTGTGCCCTGATAGTGACATGGAGCTCACCTGTGTCACAGCACTGTGCCCTGTCTAATAGTGACATGGAGCTCACCTGTGTCACAGCACTGTGCCCTGATAGTGACATGGAGCTCACCTGTGTCACAGCACTGTGCCCTGATAGTGACATGGAGCTCACCTGTGTCACAGCACTGTGCCCTGTCTAATAGTGACATGGAGCTCACCTGTGTCACAGCACTGTGCCCTGATAGTGACATGGAGCTCACCTGTGTCACAGCACTGTGCCCTGTCTGATAGTGACATGGAGCTCACCTGTGTCACAGCACTGTGCCCTGATAGTGACATGGAGCTCGCCTGTGTCACAGCACTGTGCCCTGATAGTGACATGGAGCTCACCTGTGTCACAGCACTGTGCCCTGATAGTGACATGGAGCTCACCTGTGTCACAGCACTGTGCCCTGTCTGATAGTGACATGGAGCTCACCTGTGTCACAGCACTGTGCCCTGTCTGATAGTGACATGGAGCTCACCTGTGTCACAGCACTGTGCCCTGTCGGATAGTGACATGGAGCTCACCTGTGTCACAGCACTGTGCCCTGTCGGATAGTGACATGGAGCTCACCTGTGTCACAGCACTGTGCCCTGTCTGATAGTGACATGGAGCTCACCTGTGTCACAGCACTGTGCCCTGTCTGATAGTGACATGGAGCTCACCTGTGTCACAGCACTGTGCCCTGATAGTGACATGGAGCTCACCTGTGTCACAGCACTGTGCCCTGTCTGATAGTGACATGGAGCTCACCTGTGTCACAGCACTGTGCCCTGTCTAATAGTGACATGGAGCTCACCTGTGTCACAGCACTGTGCCCTGATAGTGACATGGAGCTCGCCTGTGTCACAGCACTGTGCCCTGATAGTGACATGGAGCTCACCTGTGTCACAGCACTGTGCCCTGTCTAATAGTGACATGGAGCTCACCTGTGTCACAGCACTGTGCCCTGATAGTGACATGGAGCTCACCTGTGTCACAGCACTGTGCCCTGTCTAATAGTGACATGGAGCTCACCTGTGTCACAGCACTGTGCCCTGTCTGATAGTGACATGGAGCTCACCTGTGTCACAGCACTGTGCCCTGTCTAATAGTGACATGGAGCTCACCTGTGTCACAGCACTGTGCCCTGTCTGATAGTGACATGGAGCTCGCCTGTGTCACAGCACTGTGCCCTGATAGTGACATGGAGCTCGCCTGTGTCACAGCACTGTGCCCTGTCTGATAGTGACATGGAGCTCACCTGTGTCACAGCACTGTGCCCTGATAGTGACATGGAGCTCACCTGTGTCACAGCGCTGTGCCCTGTCTGATAGTGACATGGAGCTCACCTGTGTCACAGCACTGTGCCCTGTCTAATAGTGACATGGAGCTCACCTGTGTCACAGCACTGTGCCCTGTCTGATAGTGACATGGAGCTCACCTGTGTCACAGCACTGTGCCCTGTCTGATAGTGACATGGAGCTCACCTGTGTCACAGCACTGTGCCCTGATAGTGACATGGAGCTCACCTGTGTCACAGCACTGTGCCCTGTCTAATAGTGACATGGAGCTCACCTGTGTCACAGCACTGTGCCCTGATAGTGACATGGAGCTCACCTGTGTCACAGCACTGTGCCCTGTCTGATAGTGACATGGAGCTCACCTGTGTCACAGCACTGTGCCCTGTCTGATAGTGACATGGAGCTCACCTGTGTCACAGCACTGTGCCCTGATAGTGACATGGAGCTCACCTGTGTCACAGCACTGTGCCCTGTCTAATAGTGACATGGAGCTCGCCTGTGTCACAGCACTGTGCCCTGTCTGATAGTGACATGGAGCTCACCTGTGTCACAGCGCTGTGCCCTGTCTGATAGTGACATGGAGCTCACCTGTGTCACAGCACTGTGCCCTGTCTGATAGTGACATGGAGCTCACCTGTGTCACAGCACTGTGCCCTGATAGTGACATGGAGCTCACCTGTGTCACAGCACTGTGCCCTGATAGTGACATGGAGCTCACCTGTGTCACAGCACTGTGCCCTGATAGTGACATGGAGCTCACCTGTGTCACAGCACTGTGCCCTGTCTAATAGTGACATGGAGCTCACCTGTGTCACAACACTGTGCCCTGTCTAATAGTGACATGGAGCTCACCTGTGTCACAGCACTGTGCCCTGATAGTGACATGGAGCTCACCTGTGTCACAGCACTATGCCCTGTCTGATAGTGACATGGAGCTCACCTGTGTCACAGCACTGTGCCCTGATAGTGACATGGAGCTCACCTGTGTCACAGCACTGTGCCCTGTCTAATAGTGACATGGAGCTCACCTGTGTCACAGCACTGTGCCCTGATAGTGACATGGAGCTCACCTGTGTCACAGCACTGTGCCCTGTCTAATAGTGACATGGAGCTCACCTGTGTCACAGCACTGTGCCCTGATAGTGACATGGAGCTCACCTGTGTCACAACACTGTGCCCTGATAGTGACATGGAGCTCACCTGTGTCACAGCACTGTGCCCTGTCTGATAGTGACATGGAGCTCACCTGTGTCACAGCACTGTGCCCTGTCTGATAGTGCCATGGAGCTCACCTGTGTCACAGCACTGTGCCCTGATAGTGACATGGAGCTCGCTTGTGTCACAGCACTGTGCCCTGTCTGATAGGGACATGGAGCTCACCTGTGTCACAGCACTGCCCTGTCTGATAGTGACATGGAGCTCACCTGTGTCACAGCACTGTGCCCTGTCTAATAGTGACATGGAGCTCACCTGTGTCACAGCACTGTGCCCTGTCTGATAGTGACATGGAGCTCGCCTGTGTCACAGCACTGTGCCCTGTCTAATAGTGACATGGAGCTCACCTGTGTCACAGCACTGTGCCCTGTCTGATAGTGACATGGAGCTCACCTGTGTCACAGCACTGTGCCCTGTCTGATAGTGACATGGAGCTCACCTGTGTCACAGCACTGTGCCCTGTCTGATAGTGACATGGAGCTCACCTGTGTCACAGCACTGTGCCCTGATAGTGACATGGAGCTCACCTGTGTCACAGCACTGCCCTGTCTGATAGTGACATGGAGCTCACCTGTGTCACAGCACTGTGCCCTGATAGTGACATGGAGCTCACCTGTGTCACAGCACTGTGCCCTGTCTGATAGGGACATGGAGCTCACCTGTGTCACAGCACTGCCCTGTCTGATAGTGACATGGAGCTCACCTGTGTCACAGCACTGTGCCCTGTCTGATAGTGACATGGAGCTCGCCTGTGTCACAGCACTGTGCCCTGTCTAATAGTGACATGGAGCTCACCTGTGTCACAGCACTGTGCCCTGTCTGATAGTGACATGGAGCTCACCTGTGTCACAGCACTGTGCCCTGTCTAATAGTGACATGGAGCTCACCTGTGTCACAGCACTGTGCCCTGTCTGATAGTGACATGGAGCTCACCTGTGTCACAGCACTGTGCCCTGTCTGATAGTGACATGGAGCTCACCTGTGTCACAGCACTGTGCCCTGTCTGATAGTGACATGGAGCTCACCTGTGTCACAGCACTGTGCCCTGATAGTGACATGGAGCTCACCTGTGTCACAGCACTGTGCCCTGTCTAATAGTGACATGGAGCTCACCTGTGTCACAGCACTGTGCCCTGATAGTGACATGGAGCTCACCTGTGTCACAGCACTGTGCCCTGATAGTGACATGGAGCTCACCTGTGTCACAGCACTGTGCCCTGTCTGATAGTGACATGGAGCTCACCTGTGTCACAGCACTGTGCCCTGTCTGATAGTGACATGGAGCTCACCTGTGTCACAGCACTGTGCCCTGATAGTGACATGGAGCTCACCTGTGTCACAGCACTGTGCCCTGATAGTGACATGGAGCTCACCTGTGTCACAGCACTGTGCCCTGATAGTGACATGGAGCTCACCTGTGTCACAGCACTGTGCCCTGATAGTGACATGGAGCTCACCTGTGTCACAGCACTGTGCCCTGATAGTGACATGGAGCTCACCTGTGTCACAGCACTGTGCCCTGATAGTGACATGGAGCTCACCTGTGTCACAGCACTGTTCCCTGTCTGATAGTGACATGGAGCTCACCTGTGTCACAGCACTGTGCCCTGTCTGATAGTGACATGGAGCTCACCTCTGTCACAGCACTGTGCCCTGATAGTGACATGGAGCTCACCTGTGTCACAGCACTGTGCCCTGATAGTGACATGGAGCTCACCTGTGTCACAGCACTGTGCCCTGATAGTGACATGGAGCTCACCTGTGTCACAGCACTGTGCCCTGATAGTGACATGGAGCTCACCTGTGTCACAGCACTGTGCCCTGATAGTGACATGGAGCTCACCTGTGTCACAGCACTGTGCCCTGATAGTGACATGGAGCCCACCTGTGTCACAGCACTGTGCCCTGATAGTGACATGGAGCTCACCTGTGTCACAGCACTGTGCCCTGATAGTGACATGGAGCTCACCTGTGTCACAGCACTGTGCCCTGATAGTGACATGGAGCTCACCTGTGTCACAGCACTGTGCCCTGTCTGATAGTGACATGGAGCTCGCCTGTGTCACAGCGCTGTGCCCTGTCTGATAGTGACATGGAGCTCACCTGTGTCACAGCACTGTGCCCTGATAGTGACATGGAGCTCACCTGTGTCACAGCACTGTGCCCTGATAGTGACATGGAGCTCACCTGTGTCACAGCACTGTGCCCTGATAGTGACATGGAGCTCACCTGTGTCACAGCACTGTGCCCTGATAGTGACATGGAGCTCACCTGTGTCACAGCACTGTGCCCTGTCTAATAGTGACATGGAGCTCACCTGTGTCACAGCACTGTGCCCTGTCTGATAGTGACATGGAGCTCACCTGTGTCACAGCACTGTGCCCTGATAGTGACATGGAGCTCACCTGTGTCACAGCACTGTGCCCTGATAGTGACATGGAGCTCACCTGTGTCACAGCACTGTGCCCTGTCTGATAGTGACATGGAGCTCACCTGTGTCACAGCACTGTGCCCTGTCTGATAGTGACATGGAGCTCACCTGTGTCACAGCACTGTGCCCTGATAGTGACATGGAGCTCACCTGTGTCACAGCACTGTGCCCTGTCTGATAGTGACATGGAGCTCACCTGTGTCACAGCACTGTGCCCTGATAGTGACATGGAGCTCGCCTGTGTCACAGCACTGTGCCCTGTCTAATAGTGACATGGAGCTCACCTGTGTCACAGCACTGTGCCCTGATAGTGACATGGAGCTCACCTGTGTCACAGCACTGTGCCCTGTCTAATAGTGACATGGAGCTCACCTGTGTCACAGCACTGTGCCCTGATAGTGACATGGAGCTCACCTGTGTCACAGCACTGTGCCCTGTCTGATAGTGACATGGAGCTCACCTGTGTCACAGCACTGTGCCCTGTCTAATAGTGACATGGAGCTCACCTGTGTCACAGCACTGTGCCCTGATAGTGACATGGAGCTCACCTGTGTCACAGCACTGTGCCCTGTCTGATAGTGACATGGAGCTCACCTGTGTCACAGCACTGTACCCTGTCTAATAGTGACATGGAGCTCACCTGTGTCACAGCACTGTGCCCTGTCTGATAGTGACATGGAGCTCACCTGTGTCACAGCACTGTGCCCTGTCTGATAGTGACATGGAGCTCACCTGTGTCACAGCACTGTGCCCTGTCTGATAGTGACATGGAGCTCACCTGTGTCACAGCACTGTGCCCTGATAGTGACATGGAGCTCACCTGTGTCACAGCACTGTGCCCTGTCTGATAGTGACATGGAGCTCGCCTGTGTCACAGCACTGTGCCCTGATAGTGACATGGAGCTCACCTGTGTCACAGCACTGTGCCCTGTC
>NC_090646.1:688443479-688448479 GCF_040937935.1 Hyperolius riggenbachi | reverse complement strand
CTCTCCGGCGCCTCCCCTAAGTGCTGGACCAATGGCAAGTAGTGAAATTGTCTGACCCTTTTCTGGCTGTCATATAAGCTCTGCCTCTCAGCGCGCGCGCGCGTCCTTCTGAATCTGTGTGGACTAGCAGTCCCAGCCACACCAGATATGTCTTGCAATGTAATCCCTGATTCAAGCGCGGGGACCGCCGCCCTGCTCTCTAAGCGAGCGGCGGTTTCCCCGCGTCCGGCCGCAATGTCAGCTGCTCTGCCATGCATGCAATCTGCCGCCTCCAACGCGGACTCCACCGCTCTGTCCATGCGGCGGTTTCTCCGCGTTGTGCCGCCATGTTAGACGCGGAAACAGCCGCCTCACTCTGTGCCTTTGCTGCGGCTTTTCCGCGTTTCCTCACAGGCAGTTTCTAGGCTAAAATGCACCCAGAGCGAGAGTGTAAATATTGCCCCCCTCCCCCGTGCCGGAGCCAGGTATAGGTGCCTGCAGTATACAGGGAGAGCAGAATTATTAGGCAAATGAGTATTTTGACCACATCATCCTCTTTATGCATGTTGTCTTACTCCGAGCTGTATAGGCTCGAAAGCCTACTACCAATTAAGCATATTAGGTGATGTGCATCTCTGTAATGAGAAGGGGTGTGGTCTAATGACATCAACACCCTATATCAGGTGTGCATAATTATTAGGCAACTTCCTTTCCTTTGGCAAAATGGGTCAAAAGAAGGACTTGACAGGCTCAGAAAAGTCAAAAATAGTGAGATCTCTTGCAGAGGGATGCAGCACTCTTAAAATTGCAAAGCTTCTGAAGCGTGATCATCGAACAATCAAGTGTTTCATTCAAAATAGTCAACAGGGTCGCAAGAAGCGTGTGGAAAAACCAAGGCGCAAAATAACTGCCCATGAACTGAGAAAAGTCAAGCGTGCAGCTGCCAAGATGCCACTTGCCACCAGTTTGGCCATATTTCAGAGCTGCAACATCACTGGAGTGTCCAAAAGCACAAGGTGTGCAATACTCAGAGACATGGCCAAGGTTAGAAAGGCTGAAAGACGACCACCACTGAACAAGATACACAAGCTGAAACGTCAAGACTGGGCCAAGAAATATCTCAAGACTGATTTTTCTAAGGTTTTATGGACTGATGAAATGAGAGTGAGTCTTGATGGGCCAGATGGATGGGCCCGTGGCTGGATTGGTAAAGGGCAGAGAGCTCCAGTCCGACTCAGACGCCAGCAAGGTGGAGGTGGCGTACTGGTTTGGGCTGGTATCATCAAAGATGAGCTTGTGGGGCCTTTTCTGGTTGAGGATGGAGTCAAGCTCAACTCCCAGTCCTACTGCCAGTTTCTGGAAGACACCTTCGTCAAGCAGTGGTACAGGAAGAAGTCTGCATCCTTCAAGAAAAACATGATTTTCATGCAGGACAATGCTCCATCACACGCGCCCAAGTACTCCACAGCGTGGCTGGCAAGAAAGGGTATAAAAGAAGAGAAACTAATGACATGGCCTCCTTGTTCACCAGATCTGAACACCATTGAGAACCTGTGGTCCATCATAAAATGTGAGATTTACAAGGAGGGAAAACAGTACACCTCTCTGAACAGTGTCTGGGAGGCTGTGGTTGCTGCTGCACGCAATGTTGATGGTGAACAGATCAAAACACTGACAGAATCCATGGATGGCAGGCTTTTGAGTGTCCTTGCAAAGAAAGGTGGCTATATTGGTCACTGATTTGTTTTTGTTTTGTTTTTGAATGTCAGAAATGTATATTTGTGAATATTGAGATGTAATATTGGTTTCACTGGTAAAAATAAATAATTGAAATGGGTATATATTTGTTTTTTGTTAAAGGGAACCAGAGGCCCCCAAAAAAAGCTTTTATACATACCTGGGGCTTCCTCCAGCCCCATACGCACGGATCGCTCCCACGCCGCCGTCCTCTGCTGCCTGGATCCGCCGGTACCGGGTCCCGTCATGGCCGCCAGTCGGTCAGTTGGCCAGTAGACGCGGCCAATTGTCCGCATCACAGGGGCTCCCTCCATGTATGTACGCGTGAGGTTGCCTACTGCGCAGCCTCACGCGTACATACATGAAGGGAGCCCCTGTGATGCCGACAATTGGCCGCGTCCGCCGGAAGTGACGGGACCCGGTACCGCCGATCCAGGAAGCGGAGGATGGCGGCGTGGGAGCATCCAGGCTTATGGGGCTGGAAGAAGCCCCAGGTATGTATAACATTTTTTTCTTTTCTTTTTTTTTTTTTCGTTTCTCTCTGGTTTCCTTTAAGTTGCCTAATAATTATGCACAGTAATAGACACCTGCACACACAGATATCCCCCTAAAATAGCTAAAACTAAAAACAAACTAAAAACTACTTTCAAAAATATTCAGCTTTGATATTAACCTCCTTGCCGGTTATCCCGAGCTCAGCTCGGGGTAACCTGCGCAGGAGGATTTCTCAGGCCCCGCTGGGCCGATTTGCATAATTTTTTTTTGTTACAAGCAGCTAGCACTTTGCTAGCTGCTTGTAACACCCGCTCGCCGCCGATCCGCCGCTATCCGCAACGTCGCGCCGCCCCCCCCCCCCCCCCCTCCAGACCCTTTGCGCAGCCTGGCCAATCAGGACAAGGCAGCGCAAGGGGTGACTCGGGATTCCCTGTGACGTCCCGACGTCCATGACGTCATCCCGCCCCGTCGCCATGGCGACTGGGGAAGCCCTGCAGGAAATCCCGTTCTCAACGGGATTTCCTGCATACTCTGATCGCCGAAGGCAATCGGAGGGGCTCGGGGGATGCCGCCGCTCAGCGGTTATCATGTAGAGAGCCCTGGGCTCGCTACATGATTTAAAAAAAAATAAATAAATAAAAGTTCCACGCTGCCTCCTTGCCGGATTTTTTAGACCGGCAAGGAGGTTAATGAGTTTTTTGGGTTCATTGAGAACATAGTTGTTCAATAATAAAATTTTTCCTCAAAAATACAACTTGCCTAATAATTCTGCACTCCCTGTAGGTTAGCTAGGTCTAGTTGCACTCAGTATAGGTAGTGGGCTATAGGTCCCCCTAGTATAGGTAGCCAGGCATAGGTGCCCCAGTATAATTGCCCCCAGTATAGATTAGCCAGGTAGGTGCCTCCAGTATAATTCCCAGTATAGATTAGCCAGGTAGGTGCCTCCAGTATAGGTATCCAGTATAGTTCAGGGGCGGACTGGCCAGGGGGGAAGGGGGGCAATCTCCCCCCTGGCCGCCTTTCATTCAGTGATTTAGGGCAGGTCTGGTGTATTCAGGTTTGTTGTTGTAAGGCAATGTGAAACACTAGGCTAGCTGATAAAGGTGCAATTAGAGGACAGGCAAGCTGGTAAATATACACAGCATGATGCAGAGCTTGCCTGGACTCAGGGTCCGTGGGCAAACATCTGTCTGGTCTCTCCCTATTGTTGTTATGACTGCATGTGTGGATAAGGTGTTATACAAGTTAAAGTTTTTGACAGTCCCTAGACTCCAGGAGGGCTACTTTCTGACTTGTGTGGGAGACTGGCAGGGACAGGAGTCCTATTACAGGCAAGTACCCTCTGTGTGATGTGCAATACAGATAAGCTCTCTGCTCCATCTCAGGCTATTCTCAATTTCTCTCCACTCCTCTCTGGGCTAGTGCACGCCAAAATCACAATTGCAATCGCTAGCAATTTGTGAGTGTGATTTTGTGAAGCGATTTTCAGAGCCAGTCCTCCTGGAGTCTAGGGACTGTCAAAAACTTTAACTTGTATAACACGTTATCCACACATGCAGTCATAACAACAATAGGGAGAGACCAGACAGATGTTTGCCCACGGACCCTCCAGGCAAGCTCTGCATCATGCTGTGTATATTTACCAGCTTGCCTGTCCTCTAATTGCACTTTTATCAGCTAGCCTAGTGTTTCCCATTGCCTTACAACAAACCCAAATACACCAGACCTGCCCTAAATCACTGAATGGAAGGCGGCCTGGGGGGAGACTGCCCCCCTTCCCCCCTGGCCAGTCAGTGTAGCTGTATACAGTGCTTCTCTGAGCTAATTACTCTGCAGTCCCCCGGGGAGAGGGAGGGAGAGCTCACAGCACCCTTTGGCTGTCTGCGCTCAGGACTGCCGCACGGCTCCTAGAAACGGGCCTGTGTGTGTGCGGGGAGTGGGGGATAGCGCTGATTCACTATAAGGGAAGCAAACCATCATTAGGCTGAGTGAAAAAAAAAAACCATCAGAGAGATGGCAAAAACATTAGGCGTGGCCAAAACGACCGTTTGGAACATTCTTAAAAAGAAGGAACCAGTGAGCTCAACAACAGCAAAAGTTGGAAAACAACTGTGGTGGATGACGGAATAATTCTTTCCCTTATGAAGACGACACCCTTCACAACAGTTGGCCAGATCCAGCACACTCTCCAGGAGGTAGGTGTATGTGTGTGAAAGTCAGTAATCAAGAGAAGACTTCCCCAGAGTGAATACAGAGAGTTCACTACAAGATGTAAACCATTGGTGGCCTCAAAAACAGGAAGACCAGATCAAAGTTTGCCAAACGACACCTAAACAAGCCTCCCAGTTCTGGAACAACATCCTATGGACATGTGAGACCAAGATCAACATTTATCAGAGTGATGGGAAGAGAGGAGTATGGAGAAGGAAGGCAACTGCTCATAATCCTAAGCATACCACCTCATCAGTGAAGCATGGTGGTGGTAGTGTCAAGGCGTGGGCATGTATGGCTGCCAACAGATCTTCTCTTGTATTTATTGATGATGTGACTGCTGACAAAAGCAGCAGGAAGGCTTCAGAAGTGTTTCAGGTAATATTATCTGCTCAGCCAAATGCTTCAGAACTCATTGGATGGCGCTTCACAGTGCAGGTGGACCCAAAGCATACTGCAAAAGCAACCAAAGAGTTTTTGAAGGAAAAGGAGTTCTTGAAGGGAAAGAAGTGGAATGTTATGTAATGGCCGAGTCACATGACCTGATTCCGACTGAGCATGCATTTCACTTGCTGAAG